>NW_016164854.1:0-29796 GCF_001687245.7 Rhagoletis zephyria | reverse complement strand
AATTTCTCGAAGTAGTTTCAAAATAAATTAAAATTTTCATTAAAATTGTGTTACTTCTTCCTATGAATAATTGGTAATAATTTTGGGGTAGTTCATAAACCCAGAAAGTCTGAAGTAAAATTTTGTGAACATTTGATTCGTGTGGCAGATACAGATACTTGGGACAAAATGTATATCTTCAGTGGACGTTAAGATATAACTTTAGTGGTTAGTTTAGGAGCCGAACCTCTTACCCAGTAATAGGCACTAAAACCGCTACTTTACTCAAACAATGTGGCAACTAGTATATATTCTCAACTATCTTGTCTTATGTAAACGCAAGGTTATACAACTATCAGCTATGACGGACTCACGTGCGTCAAAAGTTGAGAATTGGCCAACGTTCGTTGAATCCGTCCACGCAAAGGTTGGCAATCTGAGGCTTCCTGTGCAAACACACACAGTCTACTCAACTGTCAGTTTCATTCGGCCATTATGTTTGAGATTTTTGCGCTGTGTAAAATGATAGGCGTTATGAGAAATTTTTAGAGCGTGATTTTTGTTTGAGAGGGATCTGCTTTTCATTTGCCTACTAAGCCCAAAAAGTACCACGCGTCGGCAAGAGTTGTCATTCGCTTGGTTGATTAGCATTCTGATTTACTTTTACGATTCCAAGGATATTGTCCGCAAAGAGTTAGTGCCACCGGTTGTAACCAGCCATTCAAAAGGAATCGCTTGCATCAGCTTATTTTGAAAGATGTGCCGGCCAATGACCTTAAACATTTTGAAATTCTTTTGCTCAAAAAATCTGAAAGTCCGGTAAATAAACAATATAAATCGAAGGCCTTATTTAAGAAAAGTCGTCTAACTTCGACAATTTTTACGCGATGTCATTAAATGAGCTATCAGTTTTTTCAAAAATAGCTTCAATTTTAGATAGCACCTCATATTTTGAAATTGTTTAAATTAGCGACTGGCAAATTTTTAAATATTAAGAGAAATATGGGTTTTATTTTACTTTACCCCATAAAAAATCCCAACAAGCCAAGTCCGTCAATAGATTGTTATATACCATTTTAAAGGCCTATATATCCTCCTCTCAGATCATGTTCGATCTTAATAATAATAAAGCGCTAAAATATGCCAATAAATTCTAAATATGTGCTACACAAACTTCTTTTAAAATCATTACCAGCTTTTATGTTTCGTTTATATACGTAGGTGTATACCCAAAATTGCCTTTAACTCTATTAGCAGCACCTAAAATGTTCTAAATTTCATCAAATTTATGTATGAAGGCACATGGAATCTAATTGTTTCACATAGGAATTCATACTCTGTATGTTCGTAGATACATATGGACCATGCAGCGGAAAGTACTAGTCGGGAGTTCGGGGATCGAATACCGTTACCTCGCAAATCTACCACCCATGCTTTCTGCTATCGCATTTAACATGGAGTTGTCCTAGGAGGTGACAATTGACTCCCGGTACGTAACTTTGCCCTAGTAATTGTAGTAGTTACACGTAGCCTATAACCGAACCACGTTTTGTATCTCGCTACATAACCTGGTACTAGTTATAATAAAGGCTTCCATAATAAAACATATTTACTTGCGTTTGATGGAATCCTTGTTAATTGCTTGCCANCTTTATATAACAACGATGTAAACGTGCACTTTGATATTTATGACATTTTCGCCACAATGTTATTATAGTGTTATTATTTCCGAAATTTTTATTATTAGTTCTAAACGTAACAACGTAACGAAAAGTATCCTGAAATATGCATTTACTGCAAAATATGCTGAAATAAGCAATTATTGCAAAATATGCTGAAATATGCTCTAAGAAATATAACTCAAACTTTATATTTTTTGGAAAAACATTTAAGAATTTCATCAGCGTGTTGCTAACATGCCTGACAAAAAACATGCCCGAACATATATTGGGTTGCCCTACTAATAAACCTACAAAATCGTATTTTCTGACCTAAATCGACAGGTTGCCATCTATAAACGACCTTTAAAAATTCCATAAAAATTGGCAATAGTATTAATTTTTAACAATTGCTGCAAATAAAGGTCAGCAAGTGTTACCTAAATGTTATTTATTACCGGCTACTATCAAACCACAATTCAAGTGATGTAGAGCCAACAGTTGACGTTGATTCCCCTAACCAAAATAATCGAAAATATGCTGCCTAAAAATTCCTTCGTGTTTCGTAAGTTTTTGCCTACCGCCATGAGATATGTTAACTAACATTTTAAATTCTAGTCTTCGGAGCTGTGCTTTTGGTTGCTATAGCCATGACTAAAGCGCAGCCTGGAGATCCAGGACCTGCTGGTATTCGGCCAACTTGGAGACCTACACGCCCAACTTGGAGACCAACAAGATATCCCCGGGCTGCTCAACCTCCGAACCCAAGCCCTCGCGTTAGTAAGTACAAAACAAAAGAGGTAAGGTTTCAATAATTAATTATATCTTTTTTCATCACATAGCCTGGAACAAAGCGAAACCTGGTTGGTGAGCGTCTGGCTAAATGAGACGATTATGGAGATTCAACGATGATTAGGATTAATAAGTAAACAGCTCAGGAGTCAACCAAATCGATTATTAAATTAATTACAAAAATATTTCGGCGTAGCAAATTTCAGTTGGATATCTCGACTAATGCAGCGCTAGTTTGCTTTCAAACAGACAGACGGTAATACCTGTAATGGACCTATCTTTTCTTATTCTAGTGCCTACAAACATTGGGCCAAAGTTATTATACCATTTCATGTTCATGAAAGGATTTACACCTACATATCATACTTCCTTTGGCTGGGTGCCTCTGGTGTAAAGATTTAATAACACAGGCCGTCAAAAATGAACCGAACCTCTTACCCAGAAACCAGAGTATATTGTTCCGAAGATTTTTAATGCGCTGAATCGAATCCGGGTCCAAATATTTCAATTACTTTTTCTTTCCGAGATACCCTAACCTAAAAGTGCAAAAAATGCAATTTTGTTCTATTTCCTCACTCGGGGGGTTTACAAATATGGCGGTCATTGTAGTGTAGTGGTTAGAAGTGTGCGCTACCAATCCGCAGGGCAAAAAAATATATATAAAAAAAAAACAAGTAAAAAAGTCTAAGTTCAGGCGAAGCCGAATATTTAATACCCAGCGCACGTATTAAATATAGTTTTTCACCTTTCTGAAAACTACAGTCTACATAGGTGAAGTGCATTCAATAGAGTGTTTCCTCTTTCATTACACAGGCTTGCGAAATTTAACTTTAATTTCCTCCTTCCAATAATTATGTTATTTTTTCTTTTTTTTTAATATCTAGGTATTAGTTATTTTGTTCTAGCACATTGATGATTATAATCATAATTATTGATGATATGCATATTTTAGAGTTTTTAACAATTTTCATGAAAAGACAAAATTTATTAATTTAAAACTTAACTTTTACTTAAAAAACAACAGTATTAGCTAAAAATACTCCTAAAAACTAAATAAACCCGAAAGACTTATGACGAAGTTTAAACCAGTAGCATGCGGGAGCACTATAAGAAAAATGAAAAAAAACCTACTCAAATAGCCTTTAAGTTTTTTAAGAGGGAAACAATCGTATTTTTTCGGAATCGGAATTTTTTTATTTACCATCGCAGACCTGTATTATCTATTAAAGTATGGAATGGCATGGATAAAGAGTATTCATGATCTTTATGAAGAGGAGTTAAATAGGCATGCGCGGCGCAATTGCGTTAACACCGTAGCCGGAGTTGCCGCGCCAACACCAAGCAACATATGAGGAACACACACACAATTCGCCTTAACTCTTTGAAAATTTACACGTACTTTGTTTTTGCATTTGAGTGTTGAGAACGCAAATTTAAAGCTTTTACTCAAGAATGATAGAATATCGTGGCATTTACTACATTCCTAGCAATTAAATTCAGTTGGCGGTACAAGCGTTGCTCAACGCCGAAAATTATAGAAATAATAGACATGACACCACTGTCTGGTGTACTGCACTGTATGACGATGGGTACTGTGGTGACACTCAGATGGCGCCGTGTTCAATTCAGTACACTGCGTTTTGGCGCTGGGTTAGTGCGCTGACACCACAGGTGGCGTTGGCGTTATTGAGCTGGCGCCAAAAAAATTGCGCAATTACCCGTGGCTAGAGTTAAACTTCGAAAAGGGGAAGCAAATAATCTACAAGAAAAATTTATACAGGTATACAACTTCAAAAATAAAAAATTGTTCTTATCTTGCGAAATAAGAAACCGTATGACTTAAGAATATTAATTATCCTTATGAAGACAAGCTCTACTTCGAAAAGAGAATGTGTGCGCGATTTGCCTAAATTCAATTTGTAGAAGTTTATAAATTTGCTTGTTGCTGACGCTAAATGAAGGAATTTTGTAAAGACCTAAAAGTTTAAATTTGTAGAGGATTTGCACTAATCATTAAATGAAAAGCTATTTTGAGACAAAGCGCTTGTATGTCATTTAGACCCCTTTCAGACACGTCAAGCCTTGATTTCAAGGCTGCTCGTTCGTAGGCAAAGAAGGTGGGACCGAGCAGACTTGAAAGCAAGACTTGATGTGTCTGAAAGGGGTCTTAGAGCTTAAACAGACGGCAGCGTTGATCCGGATTAACTTGGGAATTAACTGCGGTAGATCCGAATTAAGTCCCAGTTAATCCCGATCAACGCTGCCGCCTGTTTAAGCTTTTAGCTTGCGTCGCACACTGGGGCCGCCCCATATAAGCGGGTGCTCAAAATTCTAAAATCAATTTCTTTCCATTAGACTCGCTTGAACTACTTTTAAGAGTAAATGTTTGAAGTCTTAACCCATTATTGATCATGCATTAACCCATTGGTGACCCAGTTTTTTGTAATGTCTTATGTTAAGTTAATTTAATTTTCTTATTGTACAAATTATGAATAGTTTAACCCACTTACCACTTTGACTGAACGCATTGATGAGCATATTTTAACCCACTATTGGCCAATGTTTTATAGAGTCTTTCCGCAGCCAACTTTATTAAAAATAGGTAAGTTTAGGTTACAATATATTCAGGAAGAACATGTCCTTTAGATTTGAGGAAAGCTTTATCAATGAATTCGCAATACTTAGAACAAAGTTAAAAGCGATAAAATGTAATAACAGTAACAATGTGTGTATTTGTTGTAATCTCTACGAAAGAGCATGAAACAGGTGAAGTCATTTATATAGAGATCAGTTCGATAGTAAAAGAGAGGAAATACTAGATACAAAAATTTACGTTTCAATGTTAAACATAATGGGATAAATGCATGGTCAAAACAAAGTTGAAAGCAAAAATAATTTCAGCTCTCTGAAAACACTTTTTTAGAAAAATGTATCAAAAAAAATCGAAATTATTTTTAGTTTCGACTTTGATTCGACTATGAGTATGCCCCATTATGTTTTAAATTTAAATGGATTTACAAATTAAGCATACAAAATATCGAAAAGCAAGTAATGTATCTAACTAAAAGCATTAATTAATTAAAAAAAGCTATATTTTTATTTAAAAAAAAAACTTAAATAAAAAAAAATAAAATAAATAGTCAAAACTTTCCTTATAGTTATGATAGGCGCTATTAAAAGGATTTTGAGAATGCAGTTTCGTAACCCATTTAATCATAGTGCATTAAAGTGCAAGTTTGAGGTAGCAGTACTGTCAAATTTGAAAGCGCTTTGCGCATTTAAAAAAAAAAGTGATTTTGAAAACTACACTTGTAAAAAACAGAGGTTAGTTTAGTTTTTTTTTTTTTAAACATAATATTTTTGAAACACAATTTCAAACAAAATATACCAAAAGAATAAATAAACTTCATTCTAAGTAATGGAAAAAAAACAAAATAACGAAATATAATACCGCTTTCTTACAGTAACTGTTTGAATCGCACATTTGAATTTCTCCGTTTTGAAAGAAAAGTTTTTTGTTCAAATTTGTCAAGTTTGGACACGCATATCTCCCAGCTGAAAAACGATAGAATGCTGAAAACTCATCCCCAATGTAGATATTAATGGGGAATAAACCTGCGTATTTATATTTTCAAAAACAATTTTTTTTTAATTGAGTTTTGAACACGCTTGGCCCCAGTGTGCGTCGCTCCAACAGTGGCAATGGCCGAGTGAGCAGAGCATAGTCGTGCCGTTCGGAGGATCACGAGTTTGAGTCTCGGGCGGAGGAACTCTATTTTTTTTTTTTCTTTTAAATTAATTAAGAAGAAAACAATTTTATTTGAATTTAATTTAGTTTTTAAGTCCATTTATTTGTTTATTTTTGCTTTATTTTTATTATTTTTTTATTTAAATTTATTTTTTTATTACTTTTGATTGTTTAAAAAAAAAAGAAATATAAATATATGTTTTTTAAATTTAGTTTAATAAAAACCAAGGAGTGAAACCGAAACCGTAACCGTTTAAACTCGCTTCGTTTTTCAAAACTGAAATGGAAACCGTAACCGCTATCTTTACCTTTAAAGGAACGAAACCGTTTCAAGCACTGGTTTCAATCGGTTTCCAGAAATTTATAAAAATCAGCCTCAGGATCTAGCAACCAAAATTGTTTTTCTTCGGTAAATGACTTGCGTGACAAATTTGTTTTCTTGTATATGGATATCGTTACTTTTAATTGTCATATATCGTGATTTATGGCCACACAGATAAATGTGCTGCAATTCAAGGCGAAGTTATAAAAACCAAAATCGTAACCGAAGTACTTTGCAAAACCGAAACCGGAACGTTTTTTTTGGATCGGTTTCCTACCCTGATAAAACTACCTAAAGGCGAACAGCATAACGCTAAGACCTCCTCGCTAGCAGATCTTTCAATTAGTCTTTCGAAAGACAGTAAAGAGCTTTTAAGATAGTTGCCAGAATAGACAACTGCCTTAAGAAAGTCATCTGAGTTTTCGTATTTCTAAAATTTGCCGTTTTATAGGAAGTGGGTGTAATTTTAGTCTGATTTGAATAATTTTCTACGAATTACTTTTCCGTTCCAATGTTATTAAGTGCTACGAGTATGGTAGAAATTGGTAATTCGGTTATCGCATTTTCGTTTTTCTCTAAATTACCGTTATATGGTAGATGGGCGTGGTTGTTGCCCGATTCCAAAGATTTTTAACAAAATTCTTAGCTTGACTCTAGAAAAGGCTCGCACCGAGTTGGGCAAGGATTGGTGAAGTCGCTACTAAGATACGGCATTTCGTCAAAAGTCGGCGGGGTCGCGCCCATTTTCCATAAAATTCATAACAAAAATATTTTTTAACAAAATTGTCTTTACATACTTATTTTCAACAATTTTCATCCAATATTTACTGAAATATCGTGGTTTTTGTATTTTTCGAAAATACTGTTATATTGGAACTGGGCGAGTTCACAGTCCGATTTCGCTAATTTTCAATACCAACCTACCTTGAAATGGTGTTTCAATGATTAAACTTCCCGAAGTGTTATGGAATATATCGGGCCCTAACCGCCAAAAGGGCGTAAGCGACAACCTGTTCGATTTTCGATTTCGAAATCGATTACCTACCACCGTACGCACCAGCTGTCAAAATTTTTAAGTCCTACGAAGTACTGTTACAAAGTTATAGCAAAAGCAATTTTGGCTTAAGTGCTTAATTGTACTCTGCCCGGAGTGTCGGTTAAGCCTTTTTCTCCGTGAACAATTTTTCATTGCAGAGGGGAATTGTTACATTTTTGTGAAAAGTTTGGAAGTGCCTCTATTTTACAAGCTTTTATTTCACTTGCTCTATATGTTTTTTTTTTTTAACCGACTTCCAAAAAAAGGAGGAGATTATCAGTTCGTCGGAGTCGAGATATTTGAAAATCCCTTATTTATAGTCCGATTTTGTTCATATTTAGAATGCATATTAGCACTCAGTTCGAGACTGGGCTAGTTATTAATCTGGGTCCCCAGCCAGGCTAAACATCAGCACGGGTCGTCTTACACCAGAGCCTTTTTCAAGAGGTTTGGTCCTTCGTTACCTCCATAGGCCACGATCAAAAAACATTTCCATATATTGAGGAGAGTGAGCAAATGACACTGATTTCTGATTTTCGCTGGACACCGTTCTGACATCTGAGCGTTCAGCCGGGGGATTTTCGCGTTCTTAAAATGACTCCAATAAGACAAAAAAGGTTTTTGTTAATGCAAAAAATTGTTTTTTTTTTTATATCTCTTTTGGCTTAACCGCCGCAATTGCCTGCTGTAGCCTTTTTTTTGTGACGGCAAAAAGGGCGTAAGCGACAAAATCACGTGTTTCATTAAAGATGGACGAATAAAACCACCAGTATAATATACCTAACATCAATCTTAACTTTTCATTAATCTGCACGTTAGGATCTAAAGTAATTGCAGTGTAAATAAGAAAACAACGCCTACTGAAAAATTTACTTTTTGTCGCTTACGCCTTTTTGGCGGTTAGGGCTAGATATGGTGCTGGATTGATCTGATACAGTGCTTTTAGCTTTAAAAAAAAAAAATTTATTTTTTTCCCAAAATATCTATGTTGTTTACGTGACTATTTTACGCACGTACGTGTGCATTATATGTATATGCCCTTATTTCGAAGCTAAATAGTTTAGAATCGATGTCTTAATCGTGTTTTATTCGATGCAAAATTTAAAATAACTTTTATAGTCTCGCTGTCAATTAAGCTATGAATAAACACAATCGAGACAGTCTTTTCTTTTAAAGGTATTGTTACATTTTAAAAAAATAAAAAAAAAATTTAAAAAAAACTTGCAAGTGTTATCTGAAGATCACTTGTTTCTTGATGTATATTCAACTATAAAAGTCCATATGCGCTGTTGTATGACTATCAGTTGTTTTCCGTTCTCAAACTCGAAATCATCAAAGCATCGAAACATGTGGCCCAGAAATTTCTTTGTACTCCGTAAGTCCTTAAGTCGTGGTACATATATGTTTTTCCTACTAACTTATTGAATTCCAGTTTTTGGAGCTGTGCTTTTAATGACTATAGCTATGACTCAAGCTCAGCCAGATGTTACTGTTGACCCAACACTGCCTACAGAGCCAACACCGCCTACAGAGCCATCACCGCCTACAGAACCAACACCGCCTACAGAGCTTACACCACCTGCAGAGCCTACAGAGCCAACAGAGCCTACACCGCCTACAGAGCCTACAGAACCAACAGAGCCCACACCGCCTACACCGGAAACTACGACACCTGCACGGCGAACCAGGAGACCTACGCGCCCGACTAGGCGACCTACGCGCCCAACTAGGAGGCCTGTAGACTCCCAACTAAATGACCTACGCCTTCAATTAGGAGACCTACGTCAACAGCTAACACAGCTACGTCTCCAACTAGGAGATCTACTTCTCCAACTAGTTGAACAGACTACTGGGAGACCACGCTCATAAGTGTGCTTCAAGCAATCTCAACAGCCAATCTAGGCAACGTAAAATTGTGAAAAAGCAGTTGAATACTCAGCTTGTTAGAAAATTCTGAATTTAATTATTTTTTCGCCTTGGATTGGTAAAGTCGTTGAGAGAAGCTAAAATTGGAGGACCTGCTACTAAATGAAAGGACAAATGATAAACTTGAGACACAACAATTAATGTATCGATTGATTTTAAATATAAATGTAGCGTATGTACTTGCAAATATTTAATTATCCAGGAAGTAATTTTCGGCGTAAATATATTTAAATAATTGCTATAAAAAATTATGTGTTCTGTTATAAAATCATATGATTTAATATGAAGTCTTCTTTTTCTAAATACGAATACAAACAATTTTCAGCCCGAAAATTTATAGCCCGAACACAATGGAAACGACGAGCTACGAACCACAGCTGCTAAATTATGTAGATAATTATTTTGGCGATGACTGTGGCTGTGGCCAGATTAGACCTATTTGTTTCTATTTTTTCAGCGACAGATAAGGTTCTTCCTCTCTCAAAAAAATTACATATGTCGTCATCGACAAAACGTTTAGATAATGAAGATAGAATATTGCAAGCTGTGGCCCGTAGCTCGTCGTTTTCAATGTGTTCAGAACTTTAGCTATGCCTTAAAAAAATTTCCTTTAGTTGGAGTCGAGATACAATATTTTAATCGTATTTGAAGCCCGATGGTAGTCACTGCCAGATTTAATGCTCGCAATTGTCTGGAATAACGTCTGTAACTCAATTTCTGAAAGGAATTGCCATGGGGAAAATTTTTGCTCAACAACGGACGGGTTCGACGTATTTTATGAAATTTATTTACTTTTAATGATTGCTATTTATTTATCGAATAGTCGATTCTTTGGTTTGCAGTATATTGATTTTAAGTTTGGTTTAGGTTGATAACGTTACTTGAACCACAGGGTGATTTAATAAAACCGCAAATTTTCTTTTATTAATAAAACGGAAATGTGAGGAAATATTTTTTTTTATTTCATCATGTTTCTTGGTCTATAGTTTTCATGTATGAAACACAATATTCGCTAAATACTTACCACGACACCTACGGCGGATGCTCATAACAAAATTTTCCATGACCTTTTGAGAAAGTTCGGCCCGTATATCATTTTAAACGCGTGTAATTTCGTTCTTAAATAAGCAGTGAAATCGTCTCGGGTTTATTGGCATCGACTTTTTACGTAGAAATCCAATGGTGTCAAATCGCAAGATCTCGCCGGAAATGTAACCTCGTTGTTTCGTTAGATAATGCGCCCTGGAAAATTCGTTAGCAATAGGGCCATTGGTTCATGCGCTGTATGGTAAGCGATCTCGTACAGTTGAAACCAGGTATTGTGCAAATCTATGTCATCTAACTGCTCCAAAGCAGCAATATTTTTGGCCTAACGACCTATATGAAAACGCTAGTGTGTTGTCACGTTTTGAACCGACCCAGTTCTTTCAAATTTCTGCACAAAGGGATTGATTGGTGACACAAATGGCCGGTTTTGTCGAACGAAAAAATTTCGCAATGCTCCAAATGCACTTCTTGCAGAACAACCATTTTTAAACGGTGAATGCTATTTGTTTTAGAAGGAGTTGAAAGCTAATTGAATAAGTCAGTGTGAAGGCAGGACCAGGATAAATGTATTTGCATAAAAATTAAAGCAAAAATGTTTTGGGTAGGCGTCGGAGCCAATAATAACCATCAGTTACCACCTCTGCATGGTTGTAAGTCATGCAGAGTCCCTACGGCTTGTAGCGCTGTGGCTTTGCCGCTTAAACTCTGTACGAGTTTTTTTTTGGGGGGTGCGTCAAGCGGGAGTGTTGAGCACCGGTTATTTATTCAAGTTCAAAAATGGGTTTTTCGCCTGAATTAAGACGTCCACCAAAAAATTTCTGAAAAATATTAAGATTAACGTGAGCTGGACCGATTTGAAAATACGTCTAAAAATGGAGTTTGTTATGAGCAAAAAAAGTTTCTTAAAGAAATTTTTGAAAAAAAAAATCCCCTCAGATGACAAAACAGGTTAAGTTTAAAAAATCTGCATCAAAATATTTAAAAATCTTTTCAACGGAATCGGAATAATACGATTTTTGATGAAAGGTATTTACCACTCTTTTTACTTCTATGCAAAAAAGGTCATTCATGTCCCATTCTTTTTTTTTCAAATACCTACATATCTTAATTCAACTTGGAATGACGCTCGTCCATCCTACATTTCTCTTTCGTCATAAGTCAAAATCGGAATAGTTTAGGTTCCGTTATTCAAGTTTTCCTTATACCAATCTGTGAAAAAAGTTAAAAAAAAAAACAATATGAAAAATCTCATTATTACGATTCCGTTGAAAATTTTTTTAAGACTTTTTATGCAAATTTTTTAAGCTTAAACCGTTTTGCCATTTGAGGGGATTTTTTTCAAAAAAACAAAATCTTTAAGAAACTATTTTTATTCATAAAAAACTCCATTTTTGGAGGTAGTGATGTTTAACCTGTAGTTAGTGTTAGCCAGACATAGAGAAACTGGCCCTTAGTGTTGTTAAATAAAGGAGAAAGGCCTACGGTTTTACGCCGACTCCGAACAATTTTATTTTTATGAGAAGCTGGGTTTCATTCAGAACAGAAAACATGTCTTAAAATGTGACACAATAAAATTATAGTCCAGAGAAAAGTTTTCATTTAGTGCATCGCTAAACTTAGTTAGTTAGTTATGAACTAGCCGAATATAAGTATGTATATGTATGAAATACACACGTTTACAGGGTAGAGTTATATTTTCATGCAACGATGAGTAGCAAGAAAAATGCGACCCTGTGCTAGCTGTTCCGTAATTAGCACTACCCCATATTTCCCTCATTTCTTTCATTTCAATCGCTGTATTTTTTATTATATTTGACACATTTTTTGTAGTTTCTTTGTCATTTAGGCTATGTATAAAAAATGCACCGCTGCACAGTGGGAGAGTTTCATACAAAAGTTGGCCATAAATAGTAATAATTGAGCTGGAAGCTTTAAATTTAGTATGTACACCCACTTCCCATGAAACGGAGATTTTCACTTCAAACTTCTTCTGCCGCTTCATTTCTTTTATCACTTCACTTCTAAACACCAAATTAAGACAGTAGCAAATAATTTGTATAGTACATAGGGGGAGTAAGAAATATAGAAATATGAAAGCTTAATGGCTGAAATACAATGCCGGCGAACGGCGAACTCACCACAGCGAAATTCGCATTGTCAAAATTAGAACACCCGCACGCATATGAAATTGAACACAGCAAAAGCGAAATGCGAAGTTCGCTTGGCGGCGTTTCATGGCGATAGATTTATTTCTATCGCCCTGCTGGGCGATGACAGCTGTGCGTGCCAAAGGTGGCCGTATTTCTTTTTTGCTTTCAAAGTTTTAAAAGAAAACAGCCTAAACACGATTTTTTTTTTTGTTGTTTAAAAAATATAGTTGTGGATTCGTTACATCTGGCTTGAAACAAATTATTTATAATAATCTTTCTTTGTTTTACATTTATATTTGTTATCATTTCCTCATTTCTAAATATGGTTTAGTTTTTTCTAAATATGGTCACCCAAATTATAAAGGCGACCAAATGGGATCAGCTGTTTTCGCTACCGCTCTAATTCTGTTTAAGTAGGCGAAATAGCTGGGCGAACGGTGAACGACAGCATCGCCCAATTCGGCGAAGTTTGCCGTTCGCCGGTATTGTATTTCAAGCATTAGTTGTTCACTTCACTGTTCAAATTCTAGACGCCATAACAACACAGAAGCAAACAGTTTTTTTATGGAGAAGGGTAAGACACATACAAAAGCTGCGAAACTCATATTAAGAGAATTATCTAAGTTATATGATGCAATGCTTTATTTACAATATTTATCTTTAAGGGTTTAGATTGTGGTTAGATCCGCCTTTTTACGAGCCTGGTTAATGCAGTTAGCATCTCTGAAGTAACAGTACAATGTGCAAAGTCTGTTTTGCCAGCAAACATTCCGGTAAATTTTCATAGCTTTCTCAACAAAAATGCGACATACCCTTGTAGTCAGCTGATTAAGTCAAGTGACATTTTGACTAGTTTTGGCTATTTTTCTTTTGTTTATTTACTGTTTATATTTTTTATAAAAGTCTAGCACATTACCTTACCAGCGCTACATAAATCCATTTTTCAAACTTCGTACAAAAATTATGAAAATTCAACTTTAATATTTGCACCCGAAAACTTTAAACTTTTTTTTCACAAAAAATCAATAAACAAAACGTGCATGCGAATGATAAAATTGAGGTTGGCTATTCATAAAGCGTACGTGGGGCCATCGTACATTAAAAAATTNGCCTACGCGCCCGACTAGGAGGCCTACGCGCCCGACTAGGCGGCCTACGCGCCCGACTAGGAGGCCTACGCGCCCGACTAGGAGGCCTACGCGCCCGACTAGGCGGCCTACGCGTCCGGCTAGGAGACCTACACCCCAAACCTTGAGACCTATACTCACTCAAATAAATAACCTACGCCTTGAACTAGAAGATGTACGCCAACAGCTAATAGGCCTACGTGTCCAACTAGGAGAGCTACTCTTATCACTAGCACCCCCTCCTACTAGGAGGAGACCAAGCGCATTTTTTCTATTACCAGGCAAACTCTTTCCGGGAGGCGTAAATTGAAAAACATGCCGCTAGTTGGAAGGAATATAAATAAAACTGTAATATTTGTACATGAGAATTTTTCGATTTTCAAGAATTCCTATAAAATATTGTTTTTCCTGTAATAAAATGACGTGGTTTCATGGGAAGCCTTCTTTGTTTTATTTAAATACAAATACAAACATTTATCAGACCGATGATTTAATAGAAGATTTATAATACAAACTAGGTATTTATTTTAAAAATTTCCTTATTTTCGTAGCTATTAAATCTAGAATGCTCAATCTCAACAAAAATGGGTCAGCTGATTAAGTCAAGTGACATTTTGAATAGTTTTAGCTATTTTTCTTTTGTTTATTTATTGTTTATATTATTTTTCATAAAAGTCTAGCACGTTACCTAACTAGCGCCAGATAAATCCACATTTCACACTTCGTAAAAAAATTATGAAATATCAACAAACTTTAGCATTTGCACCCGAAAACTTTAAACTTTTTTTTTTAATTTTTAGAAAAATTTTGGGTTTGCAGTTTTTAGCTCATTAAATTTTAGTAGGTTGAAGTGCAAATTTCAAAACGGTAAAAAATCGGTTTGATTTTTAATAATTTTTTTTTTGCTGACGGTGTTGTGCATTTCCTTCCGTATAAAATATGCGCGACAATTTCGTTTGTGTGGGAGAAAATGCCTATTTAGCACCATCAGCAAAAAAAATAATTAATAATTAACGCGATCTTCTAGCGTCTCGAAATTTTCACTTTCCCACTTCCCATAATTTAACAAAAAAACTCTGAATAAAAAGTTTAAAATTTTTGGGTGCAAATATTAAAGTTTGTTGAATTTTCATAATTTTTGTACGAAGTTTTAAATGTGGATTTATGTAGCGCTGGTTTGGTAAAATGCTAAAATTTATAAAAAAAAAAATAAACTTTAAATAAATGAAAGAGAAATAGCCAAAACTAGTCAGAATGTCACTTGACAATTGTCTCGAATTGAGACAATGCTAGTTCTAACGTAGACTTCTATAAAATTTCTAATATGAATTCAATATGCTGTTTACTTAGCTATTCAATCTGCCGTCAAATTCTCTTTAAGTACTTATTTTCGACTCCAGAAATACACTGGTTACAAGTAACATTGCATTAGATAATATGTTAGCGATTAAAAAACATAAATAACTGCTAAATATGCCAATCAAATGCTCCTTCCCTACAGCTATACAATGTATTCTATACGTTCATGTATAATAAATGCCCGCGCATATGCAGCTTTCGTAAAAAATCAATAAATAAAACAAAACGTGCATGCGAATGATAAAATTGAGGTTGGCTATTCATAAAGCGTACGTGGGGCTATCGTACATTAAAAAATTACGGCATACAAATACATATATATTTTTTTAATGCTAAAATGGGTTCAAGTTATATAAAAAAATTAAGGGATGATTGTTTTTCTTTTTTTAATATTTAAATTTAATATTAACAAAAAAGAAACTAGTTGTCAACACTTTTTTTTATCAATATTTAAAAATTCATATAAATGCAGATGTGAATGGCGACAACAAGAGTATTAATTTTTATGAAATATGAAATCAATTCCTATAAATTGGTATATAAATAAAGTATACATATACTTTTTGCGGTGGCCAATTCAAAAATAGCGTTTAAAAGCAAAAGCGGTCTGTAAAGTAAACATTTTTAGGTTAAATTGAAACGAATAAAAAACAGAATCCTCCTCACACATAGGCCAAGAGTAGTAGCGCTGTGATACCACATGGAATACTAATCCCTTTCGATGTCACGAGTTTTACCGATGGTATTATTTCCATATGTGAGATCTCTGCCAAGCGTGTGTAATATTCTTCTATGATCCTGCAACTTCAACATTGGTCTGATGTACGCTGTAAGCCAATAAAAGTCCTTATAAGGAAACTAAAGAGTACAGATGAGCGTTTTCAGTCGTACGAGAGCCAAGAATCCTCGCCCCCACACAGGATGAAAAGTTTTCCCGTACATTTACTAAATGAGTTGTGTGATCTCTTAAATATCGTTCAAATGAAGCCATTGATAAACCTACCGTGTTCCTTTTTTTACGGATGTGGTCGAATATTTCCTTGCCAATTTGCCACTTTTACAATTCACCTTAATATTTATGAACTGGTTTCTTTGAGTCTTACTGCTGTACTAACGGCCTCCCCGAACGATTTCGTCAATCGGAGGTAGGTGCAAGGTCGCATTTAGGGTGTATGTATGAGGGCGTCAGGCCAAGGTGCGCTTACACAATATTGCGGTCTTTACATGCACACTTAAACGAATCCCCCATTTAGCCATATTAAAAGTAAATTCGTCTAAGATGAATATGGGGCCAAAGCAGACCAAACCCCGTGTGGTTTTCTATATATTTCATTAGGTCCTTTTTCTGCAAAACCACTGCTTGTCATGAAATGAATACGCATTACGAATTTCAATCAGATTTTATAAAATATAGCGGGTTCTAGAATAAAAAAATTTTCCCCATACAAAAATTGGACCACTTATTGTACATATATGTGTTTCGAAAAAAAAAATCATCACGAAAGTAATAAACCTTTCGAATTTGCATTAACAAAATCGGTTCATAAATAGGGCTTTTATCGGGTCCGTTTTTCGCAAATGCTTTTTTCATTATGCAGGTAGCTTATAATTTGAATTTGATCGAAATCGGCTCATAAAGCCACCTAGCGGGTCTATTTTTTAAAAACGTATTTTCCATCATGTTGGTAGCTTACATTTTGAATTTAAAATAAATCGGTTGATAAATACGATTTTTATAAATAACTCGACTCCAGCGCCACCTAGCGAGTTTTTGAGTTACCTCCGAACAACGGAAACGGCTATTATTTTATATATATAGATAAATAAAATGGCATGGTCTTTGCTGAAATTTGGGTTCCCTGTACTGCTTAACATAAAGCAATTTAAAAATTAAATTTTTTGCTTTTCCTTATCCTACGTGATGTCTGTCGATCGCTATAATAAAATAGTTTTACTACTTCCTTATTTTTTTTTAATTTAGAGCCACAATCTTCCACTGTGCGCTGGCAGTTTTTTCTCGCAAATGTATTGTTACAATTTGAAACAATCGTTAAAAAACTTGCAAGTGTTATCTGAAGAACACTTGTTTCGTGATGTTTATTTCAACTATAAAAGTCCATATGTGCTGTTGTATGACTATCAGTTGTTTTCCGTTCTCAAACTCGAAATCATCAAAGCATCGAAACATGTGGCCCAGGAATTTCTTTGTACTCCGTAAGTCCTTAAGTCGTGGTACATATATGATTTTCCTACTAACTTGTTGAATTCCAGTTTTTGTAGCTGTGCTTTTAATCACTATAGCTATGACTCAAGCTCAGCCTGATGAGCCAGATGTGTCTGTTGTTGACCCAATACCGCCTACAGAGCCTACACCGGAAACTACGAGACCTACACCGCGAACTAGGAGACCTACGCGCCCGACTGGGAGACCTGTACTCCCTCAAATAGATAACCTACGCCTTGAACTAGAAGATGTACGCCAACAGCTAATAGGCCTACGTGTCCAACTAGGAGAGCTACTCTTATCACTAGCACCCCCTCCTACTAGGAGGAGACCAAGCGCATTTTTTCTATTACCAGGCAAAATCTTTACGAGAGGCGAAAATTGAAGCACACGCCGCTATTTGAAAGGATTATAAATGTAATATATGTACATGCAAATATTTAAATTTCCAAGAATTGCTATAAAATATTATTTTTCCTGTAATAAAATGACGTGAGTTCATATGAATCCTCCTTTGTTTTAAATACAAATAAAAACAATTATCAGACCGACGATTTAGTAGAAGATAGAAGTAGCTATGTGGTGACAAAATTTCCCTGAGTTGGAGTCGAGATACAATGTTAAAATCACAGCGCACGGCAGTGCGCGCGAGTGGCGATTGTATTTGCAGCTCGGTTTAGTTAATACTCAAAACAAATAAATGAATATTTTTAAGGCAACCAAAACCTCTTGGCCTAAAATTTCCTATGTGTGTAGCGCTGGAGTCGAGTTTTTTCTAAAAATCGTACTCACTGCCAGATTTAATACTCGTCATGGCCTGAAAGGATCTGCCAAGGGAGAAAAGAATTCGCTAAACAACGGACGTTAAGTTCGACGTATTTCATGAAACTTATTTACTTTTAAAGGACACAAAAAGTTTTATTTTTTTAATTTTATTTAATTTAATTAGCAAACAAACCATATTTAGGACAGCGGGCAAAAGTAGTATTCTATAAACGTACTCGAGCTACCGGAAAAATATTAAACTGTCCATGGTTAATCGATGGTTCTTTTGACCCTTCTACAGTGATTGGGTGAAAATTTCCCAATTTCCAGAAAAAAAGCTTTTATTGCACAATTAAGTAATTTAAATTAATCCATTCAACATCTTACACGGATGACAAACGGGCTCGATTATTTGCATAAACAGCCCTTATTTGCTTTTACTCATGCATTTTCCTCTTTAAAATGCGCACAAGTGGCGAACAAATGCACAAAATTTTTGGGAATTACCTTTTGTACAAGTAAGCAAACAAAGCAGGCGAGTTTCGCGTCCGCAGTAGTCGAGAGGGTTTGCGGGCTACAAGCCTGCGGCTGCCATTTTCGATCATCGGTTGGAGCGATTGCGAAAACATTTTTTTGTTTTTATTATTTGTTTTATATTTTTTTATTTCATTTGATTTATATATTTAATTTTACTACATTTAATTTTACTTAAAAAAAATATAGAAAAAAAGAATTAAAATGAAATAAATGAAAATTCTACTGGCCGTGGGACTCAAACCCACGACCTTGCAGCTCGTTTAGCCGCATTACTGCCGTCTGTTAGGGTAAAATTATTATGCGCATATGTATGCCAGATTATATGCGTAAAGGTTGGTTTTCACTATGCTATATTTTGAGGCCAAAATTTGCCGATATATTTTGACACAACTTTATCTCCTTGATCCATACCTTTACCGATAATATTATGTGCCAAAAACAGACAGATCGCCGATTTATCAGCACACGTACTCGACTTAAAATATATCCCGATAGAAACCCATCAATATAGTGCTTTTTAATCTCATTTGGCAACGCGTTGTCACTTATTTGACGACAAATTCCATTGAATTTGACATAGTGAAAATAAACCTTAAGCTTTGCCGGCTATCACAGCTTTTATTTGCTATTTAACGTAATTTAAATGATTGAAATTAAGCATTCACTATGCTTGGCAATGAATTCTGTGTTTTTCATTGGAAAATCGCTGGATTTAAAACCAAGCGAGTTATCAATCGCAAGAGAAGCCAGCACTCAAGACAAGTAGCATTCCCGAAAAACAAACAGATATATCAAGCCCGAATGATTCAATTTTGGCGTAATTTGGAGCCTTTACTTTCTTTGAACGATTTATCTATGGTGAAACCCGCTTAAGTACCCCCCCCCCCNCCAACATTTTTGGACACCATGAATTTTCTAATGTATTCTGAAGAAAATCCCTCTCTTAAGTACCTCCCCGCTTATTTACCCAACCCTCCTAAGTACCTAAATTTTTCGTACCCCATTTCCCATTTTACTTATAATTTTCCCCTTTTAAGTGCTCTTTTAATATTCCTTAAAATACTTACATACATATTCTGAAATTCAGTGGCAGCGCTAAACACCTTCGGCAAAAAAATTCAAAAAAATCAACGGTAATTTTTAGCCACTTGAAACTTGCACATTATTAAACTAAAATTGAAAGGCCAATAAAACTTTATACTCAAAAAAAAATCTTCTGGGTAAAAAGTTTGAAATTTTGATACGTTTTTTTAAGTGTTCTACAAAATCTTAAGCTTAGGTTTATATGGTATATTTATACTATAAACATGTATAATCAATGACTTTTTAAAGAATGTAGTTCTTGTAAAAATTACATACCGTTGCTTTATCTATTTTTTTTTTACAAATTTCTTTATTTGTTTATCTGTTTAGATAATGCTACGATCTTGGTTTTAAACTACGTATACTTCATTAAATGTTCATGTTTTAATCAAGGATTTACATATTTATGCAAGTTAACAAGAAGATGTATCTACATCAATAATTATGTTCGCTTAAGTACTCGCATCGAGGTACTTAAGCGGGTTCTTTTAAGTACCCAACCCGCCTAAGTACCTCAAAAAGCTGACATTTTTCGTGAGGTACTTTATCGGGTTTTACTGTATTTATATATGAAACACAATATCTGTTAAATGCCCACCACGCAGGAATTGTCCAACTCCATGCCATCTAGCTGAGGCCATAAAAAGTTGCCGGCATAGTTTTCGAAGAAGTATGGTCCGATGACTCCGCCAGCGCAAAAACCGCACCAAACAGTGACTCGTTGTGGATGCATAGTTTTTCCTTGAATTACATGTACATTTTCAGCCCCAAATGAGGCACTGCTTGCAGAACGATCGTTTTCATAAAACGTTTGTTATCCTGGCACGATAACGTTCCCGACTACGAATTGGAGTTGTCGCCACCTGATCCAGAAGAAATATACTATCAAATTTTAATACATCCTCTCCCAAAAAAGAAGAGAAAATATTTATTGAAATCGGATGCAAGGATGCAATTAAATTATAGTTTAGAGAAAATTTTACATTTAGTGCATCGCCACATAAAGTTTATGAATGCATGAACTAGACGAGGTTAAGTGTATAAAGTATGCACATTTACAGGGTTGAGCTATATTTTCATGGAGCTGTTCTGTTATTGAAACTGCTACATATGTACATAGGCCGCTCATTTCATTCGCTCCATTTTTTGCTATATTTTGTTATTTTATTCGACACAAATATTTTCTGCTTACTACCTATGCATGCTACAATTTCGCACTGGAGTGTTCTCGTACACTTTTATATATTTTCGCTTAGGATTTATGCATTTCGCGCTATCGTGCAATTTTGCAAAAATATCTTTTGTAGTTTCTTTGTCAATTAAGCTATGAATAGACGCACTCCAGACAGTCTTTTGTTTTTAATGTATTGTTACAATAGGGGTATTATCGCAGTCTTGCAAAAACCTGGCACGGTGCACGGTTTGCGAAGCTGATGTCAATTCCCCTATAAAAGTACGTCTGCGCTGTCGTAAGAGCATCAGTTGTGCTCCGTTTTCAAACTCGAAATCATCAAGTAATCAAAACATGTGGCCCAGGAATTCCTTCGTGTTCCGTAAGTTCTTAAGTCGCAATATATGATTTTCCAACTAACCTGTTGAATTCCAGTTTTTGGAGCTGTGCTATTAATCACTATAGCTGTTACACATGCCCAGCCTGGTGTGCCGGGTGGTGTTGTTGTTATCCCAACTAAAAGACCTCCTCCAACTGGAGCACCTACGCCCCCAACTAGGAGACCTACACCCCGAACCAGGAGACCTTTAATCTACCAACTAGAAGTGCTACGCGTTCAACTAGAAGACGCACTACGCCGCCAACTAGAACAACTACAACTTCAACTAGCAGGCGAATTACGCCGCCAACTAAGAGAGCTACTCCAAAGTATACGAGACAGAACTAGGAACTGATAAATGTGCTTTACGCACTCTCAACTGTTAATCTAGGCCGCGTAATAGTAAGTGGAAGCCGTTGAACACTTTAGCTAATTGGAAAATTCTACATTTGTTTCTGTTTTCTCCTCTATTTTTAGACTGGCCCTTTATAAGTCAGCCATTGCGAAAAGCTAAAACTTGGGGAACCTGCCGCTAATAAGTTAGAGACACAATGATTGATAGAATGTTAACTAATTGATGTTAAATATGAAATTTTCGCCACAAATGCATACATACATAAATGAATACATATGTTTCATTAATTCTTATAAAAAGTTATTTTTCTTGCAATAAAATGACGTGATTTCATATGGAGCCCACTTTGTTTTAAATACAAATACAAACAATTATCAGACCAACGATTAAAGAGAATATTTAGACAATTTTCTTTAGTTCGAATCGATGTACAATATTAAACTCCTTTTTAAATCCTATTCGAAACAACATATGTACATATTTATTAGGAAAACTAAATCTGTTGGCCTAAAATTGACTTGTTGTATGGCGCTGTAGTGAAGTTTTTTCTAAAAATCGTAATAATTGTCAGATTTAATACTCGCATTTATCTGGAATAACGTATGTAATTCATGGCCTGAGTATTACATTACAAGGACATTAAAAGTTGTATTTTCCTACTTTGCTGAATTTAGTTTTTGAGGACAGCGAAGCAAACTGGGCCAAAATTCTATCTGAAGAATATTAAACCGTCAATATTAGTCGATGTTATTTTTAACCTTTCTATAATGGTTGGGTAAAAATTACCCAATTTTCAATAAAAAATGCTTTTATTACACAGCCAAGTATGTAGTTTTAATCAAATTCTGTCTCAATCTATTCGGTAATATCACATATGTATGGCTCTGGGTTTGGGTAAATATAAAAAGTACATACTCTATTTTTAATTTCATTTTTTCGCACACACACAGCGTCATTTTGACCTCAAAAATATTCTTGGCGTTCAAACTAAAGATTTCTTAACACTCCTTCGTTTGACATCCATACTTTAATATTTTGTATAACTTGTGTATAAGTTGACTAAATTCGACATTTCAAGCAGGTGGCAACACTCTTCAAAATATTTTCAAAATACTACTTTCTAAAACCCCTTTAATTTGCCACCCATATGGTAATACGTACTTCTCTTACCTAATATGATTTTTTGAACAGCTGGCAACCCTCCTATAGTTCAGCTAAGAAACTAAGCTTTTAAAAACCATTTCGATTGATACACAATTTGCAATAATTGGTTTATTTTTTTTAATAATTTCAATATAATTTTTTAGAAGATGGCAACTCTTTTCAAAAAAGTAAAAACTTATTGCACATCTATAATCCAAGGCTTTAAGTTTGACGCCTCATTTTGGAAAATCGAACGAACGGTTTGGATCTGATGGTATTGATTATTAAATTATTTGAATGTAATTTTTTATCAGGTGGCAACTCCTGTCGAAAAAAATAAAACCATTTTGCACATCTAAAGGCCAAGAGCTTTAATTTCACACTCCATTTTTCAAAATCGAACGAACGGTGCAGATCTTTTATTCGAAAAAAATGCCTTCGCGTATTATACATATATGTATATCGACTGCTGAGTGAAAGGTCGACCTATCTCGGCAGCCAGTTCGAAAACGCCCTATCTCAAAAAACTTTTCAAAAACGTCCTATTTCAGAATTTGGATGAAGAACGCCCTATTTCGGAATTCGTCCTATCTCAGCTGCCGATTCAAAAACGCCCTATATCAGCACATTTTCAATACATTTTGAAGTGAGATAGGGCATTTTTTAATCATATTCTGAAATAGGGCGTTCTTCAACCAAATATGTAGCTTATACAACTGACGGTATCACGTAATTTTCTTTCGTATGGTTTTCGATCCGTGAACGGATATTACGATTCGAGCCCAGGATTGTGGTTCTCTGAATGTACCCCTGGTAAACACGTAAACACTCACTATCTTTCAGTTCATCTACTATAAACGCAACGATCTTTTGTACAAACTCCTTTGCATACATTTACCATAGATCTTCTCAGCAAATTTCAAAGTCCGTGTCCGAGGATATAGCAAATGTAAAATTTCAAGGCTATGGAATATGCCGCGCGCCCTTGTACAAACTCATTTATATTTACCTCACTATAAGCGCCCACTTTATTTTTTTCCTCACGCTACATTTCAAAGTCATGTGACTTATCGTTCCTAAGTTATAGCTGATTAAATTTTTACGCCTTTGGGATATTCCACGCTCCCTTTTACAAACTTAATTATGTATGTATATGGATATTTTACTTTCAGCATATTTCATAGATCTGTCTTCACACCAAATTACAAAACCAAGTGACTTACGGTTCCGAAGTTATTGCTGATTAAAAATTTCATACCCATGGGAGGGATCACGCTCCGTTGTCAGATCCTATTTTTTATACTCTATGTTATGTCCGAGGTCACTGTCTAGATACCAGTTAAATCTCCATGAAAATCCATTCCATTTTCTTCCGTTATATTATAGTATATTTAGATTTGCTCCCTTAATTTGTTTGAGAAGTGTATTAAATAGCTGCCTACATTGGTAGGTAAAGCCAAGCAAACATTTTTATTCTTTACTACCGAAACCAGATAAATTTTCGTAAACGCCCACGTACTCATGAACCTCCATGTTTTTTTAGGCCAACGTAGATCCCCATCTTGTCTTCCCTGGACCCCGGGGGGTCCACCCTAACCACTTTTGGAATCACCGCGTTAGATTGTGCGCCCTGGGAAATCCGTTCGCAATAGGGCCATTGTTTCATGCGAAAAAAGAATATGTCCAAGACCACAAAATGAAATCGAGGCCATAAAAAGTTTGTTATTAAGTCACGATAACGTTCACCGCAACAGTGTTACCGGCATAACTTTCGAAAAAGTACGGACTGATGACTTCGCCAGGCCAAAAACCACACCAAATAGTGACTCGTATTTACAAGCTTTTATTAACCGACTTCCAAAAAAGGAGGAGGTTATCAGTTCGTCGGAATATTTTTCTTTTTTTCTTTTTTTTATGTATGTTACCGCATAACTTTGCACCACGTCAACCGATTTCTATAATCCTTTTTGCAACGGAAAGGTAGTATGTCAGAGGTGGTCCTATACTAATTTGGTTTAGATCCGATCATTGAATGATGAAATATATAGATATATATATATTTTTTTTAAGTCGGTTTTTTTTGCTAAAAATTACTTGTTTAATTTGTTCTGTATGTATGTATGATTGTTAGGGGCAAATCTTGCAATCAATTTTTTACCAACTTCCCGATGACCTACAGACTTGAAAGTTCACAGTCGGCTCAGAGTTAGGCGATAGGTGGCGCAGGAGTCGATATATTATGTAAACCGGTATTTATGGTCCGATCTTGTTCATATTTAAAAAGCTTACTTTAAAAATATTTGGTTTACAGTTAACTTATTACTTACATGTAGATTTTCAGCGCCAAATGCGTAGCTTTTTTCAGAACGACCATTTTCATAAAAGGTTTGCTATCCTGGCGGGATAATGTTCACTTTGTTCCACAACAGCAATATTTTCGGCCGAACGACGTGTATCTAAACGCACGTGTTTTTTCATGCTTTTCACCGACCCAGTTTCTTCATATTCCTGCACGAAACGGCTGATTGGTGGCTCATCAGATTGCCGGTTTTGTCGACCGAAAAGGTCACGCAATGCGAGAAATGCTCTTCTTGTATAATAACTATATTCACAAAACGTTTGAATCACTTTTACGTGTTGCTCAACTGAGTATGGCTCCATGACTTAGTTTGTCAAAGCCTGAAGTACCAACTGTCTTGAAACAAGTAATTTTTAAGTAAAAAAGTAGAAAACAAAACCGACTTCAATTCTCATTTAAAAATTTAGGAGTACCGTTAATTTTTTCGTGATCCAATGATCGGATCTACCTTTCCGATGCAAAAAGAACTATCGAAATCGGTTGGCGTGGTCCAAAGTTATGCGGTAACATACATAAAAAAAAAAATATTCCGACGAACTGATAACCTCCTCCTTTTTTGGAAGGCGGAAAAAAATATTATAAAACGTTTAACAAATGATTGCTGTCAAAAATCTGCATCACCTCTATAATTGCAACCGATTTTGAAACGGTGAATGGTCTTTGTTTTTGAAAGAGTTGAACGCTAATGCTTTTTATCTGCTTTGAGTCCCAAAACTTGATAGTAATTCTTTTAGCTTACATACAAACGAAAAATTACGACTTTTATGCACATGTGATGTAAGCTTACAATAAAATTATAGTTCAGAGAAAAGTTTACGTTTAGAGCATCGCTACATTTAGTTTATGAATGCAAGAACTAGCCGAAGATAAGTACGTAAAACATGCAATGTAGCAAGAAAAAGGCCACCCTGACCTAGCTGTCGTATTACTGGAACTGCTACAGATTTATCCCATTCGTCCATGCTCTAGGCTTGGGATTTATGCATTTCGCTCTAAAATGGAATCTTGCAAAAATATCTTCTTTAGTTGCGTTGTCAATTACGCTATTAATAAACGCACTCCAGACAGTCTTTTGTTTTAAATGTATTGTTAAAATTTTAAATAAATGTAAAAAAAAATTTCAAGTATTATCTGAAGAACACTTGTTTGCTGATGTCGATTCCTCTATAAAAGTAGGTCTGCGCTGTTGTATGACTATCAGTTGTTTTCCGTTCTCAAACTCGAAATCATCAAATCATCAAAACATGTGGCCCAGGAATTCCTTCGTGTTCCGTAAGTTCTTAAGTCGCGATATATGATTTTCCAACTAACTTGTTGAATTCCAGTTTTTGGAGCTGTGCTTTTAGTCACTATAGCTATGACTCATGCCCAGCCTGGTGAGCCAGGTGATGCTGGTGTTATCCCAATTAAAAAACCTCCTCCAACTGGAACACCTACGCCCCCACCTAGGAGACCTACACCCCGAACCAGGAGACCTAGACTCCCTCCACTAGAAATCCTACGCATTGAACTAGAAGGCGAACTACGCCGCCAACTAGAAGTACTACGCCTTCAACTATCAAACGAACTAAGGCGCCAACTAAGAGCCCTACGTCTCAGCCTAGAACTCCAAAGTAGGGGCTGATAAGTGTGCTTTACAAAATCTCAACTGCCAATCAAGACCACGTAATAGTAAGTAGAAGCCATTTTATACTTCAGCTAATTGGAAAGTTTTATATTTGTTTCTGTTTTCTCCTCTATTTTTAGACTTTAAAATTGGAGAACCTGCCGTTGAATGCAAAGTTAAATGATTGTTGGAATGTTAACTAATTTTTGTTAAAGATGAAATTTTAGCCACAAATACATACATACATATGTTTGATTAATTAAAAAATGGTTTTTCTTGCAATAAAATGACGTGATTTCATATGGAGTCTACTTTGTTTTAAATACAAATACAAACAACTATCAGACCAACGATTAAAGAGAAGATTTAGACAATTTTCTTTAGTTCGAATCGAGATACAATTTTAAAACCTTTTTTAAATCATATTCGAAACAACAACATAAATATTTAATAGGCAAACGAAATCTGTTGGCCTTAAATTGACTGGAGTCAAATTTTTTCTAAAAATGGTACACTGTGGGGACAAAATATTAAAATCAAATATAAACGTAATTGGTCTTACTATAACCGTCAATGAAAGTACTGTTGTATATTGTTAAATATTCAATTCAATTACGCGCATATCAAAATTACTGCGTTCGTTCTGAAAAAGCATCCATGAAGTGAATAATCAAGATAAAACAAAAAAATGTATACTTGAATTTGGAATTCGAACCCTAGCCATCCCTGGATATCAACAAATTGTGGCAAACACCTTTGCACACTCAGCTACATACAGACATATAAATTTGCTTTCAAATGTTGAATTTCCATCAACACCACAGCAAGCGATTTACTAGCAATTTTTTGCATTACTGGTCGTTAGGCAATGCGCTAGCGATTAGGCTTTCTGCACATTGGTCGTCCAATCATAGTTGCTTCATCGTCACAATCATGATGCAACGATTACATGACGACTACACTTTCGCACACTCGGTCGTGATATTTTAATTCATTGGCGTCTAAAAATTCACTTGGAGCAGTTATTTTCTGGTTGATATTTTCGCGAAATAATTACAAAAACCTGCCATTTTTAAAATATAGACTCTGCTGCACCAATTCTAGACATCATTTTCCAGTAATATCTCTTCTTTTCTTTTTCTGGAATGTGTTTTGAGCATGCACACAGAGACTTTTTACAATTTCGTCATATTTTATAGTTAAAACGCTCATATTTATTGAATTTTAATGCAATTATCCACTTTTTAATAATTTCCACAGATTTTATGCAAACAATACTCATTGTCATGCAATTTTAACGCCACTATTAACTTTTCCACTAATTTTTCCCCATAAAATCTAAACAAACAATGCGTGCACAACGATTAGCAAACGACAGTACCGTACTTATCCGTTTCTGCATCTTCTACGATTTGCCGATAACTAGCCGATAACGACAAGTGTGCTGATCTCCTTTGAAATGCATGTGCTCGGCTCAAAATTTCAGGGCGAGACGATAACGCAACTATGATTGGACGACAAGTGTGCAGATAGCCTTAGTTATCGCCACTTTTGCACCAGGTAATCGTTAGCGAAAGGACAAACCACGCGCACCGCTTGGTACGCTTCAGTGACATTGCCATGTTAAATTCGTCAGGCAAAGGAATTATTACTATCTATGGAAAACGGGCGTGACCAATTTTATAGAAGAGCCTTTTACATACATAAGTTGTGATTATTGATCAACTTCAAAAATTCATTTTCAGGTCATATACATATTTAAACTGCAGCTTCGCCCGCGTGATGCTTGGTTTAACGCAATTCTTTTCAATGTAAAAAGGAAGGAAACAAATTATTTCACCAAATAAATATAAGAATTTTTATTTAAAAAATTACTATTATTATTATTATTAATGCAATACATATCTTTAACCAACGTTCCGGGACTTATTGCCTTGGGCATATATGTACATATATAGAGATTCCTGGCTCTCGATACACACGAGAGGCCGACGTAGATTTGTGCGTGCGAGAAAGATAGTATGCCCAGATATATTCCTGCAACTTTAAGTGTTTGTCCTAGGCTTTTACTAGTCGTTATTGCGAAGGCTACTTTTAACGGAAACTGCAAACGTTTAAACTGAAATGGCATGTTTTTTGGAATTATGGGAATTTATGGTGTCAGTATTGATTGTCCTTTCGCCCCGCCAGTAGTGATGGTGGCTGCCACAATATGTCTTTTCAGCTCCGTTATGTATAGTCGTGTGTCATTTCACAATCTAGGTGCATCTAGGTTACGCATCAATATGACTGGCACCCCTTCCTTTAATTCCAGTTCGTGGAACGGTACCTCTGACAATTTTAAAGAGTTTGCATCCTCATTTGCCATCACTGTATCAACAGACATATATGTCGTCGCCTCACCAGGCACTTTATCAATAATTTTATTATGGATGTTTCCCACTAATTCATTCTTGTGGCCCTCACCCATCTCACCGATTGTACAGCTGGACTCTCATGTTCGTTCAATATTTCCACCTTTGCCCACAATGGCGAAGCCCTGTTGCAGGCACTTATCTCGTCTGTCGCAGTGCCTCGCTCGATGACAGGTAGCGTCCGCCGTCAATTAGTCTCTCAGAGCTCGTTGGAATATACGTCGTCATGTGCTGTTTCTTGAAACCTGTAGGCGATGTCTTCAAAAAAAGCGTTTTTATACTTTTCCCACATTTGCAGGGGGTTTGAAACTTCGCAAAACTTACTAAAATCTCTCCCCTTTGACACCTTTTTGTTTAAATATTTCATTTAACTTGGTGATTAAAATGATTTTAAATTGCTAAATGGGTTGCAACTGTCTTCAAAAATACTTTCGTAAGAAAGCCTTCTTAACCCTCTCTCGTTTGATACTCATACCAAAACATTTCGTTTAACCTTAACCTTAACTTAATAAATAGTTTATTTTAACTTTTGAAAAAAGTGGCAACCCCCTTCAAAATCCTGGTCATATCCTCTTCTTCTTCTTCTTAATTGGCGCTGTAACCGCCTAAGCGATTT
>NW_016164853.1:23831-29801 GCF_001687245.7 Rhagoletis zephyria | reverse complement strand
AGAATAGCGTGGAAAACCAAATATGGGTAAAGTAAAAATTCCTAATTTAGGTTGAACAACTAAAGAGCAGAACCCTTCTCACACATATTTCTGCCAAAAAAAATAGCGCTCTGATGCTATATGCAAGAAAAAATCCCTTTCAATGTCATAAGCTTTACCGATGGTCTTATTTCCACTTGTGAGATCTTTTCTAAGCGTGCGTAATCTTCTTCTATGATCTTGCAACTACAACATTGGTCCGATGCGTCAACCTCTAGTCTTATGTCATGTAGGCCAACAAAAGTCCTTATAAGGAAGCTGAAGAGCACAGATGTGCGTTTTCTATTAAGGAGAGCCAAAAATCCTCAATGTAAAATTTGGCCTTTGATATACCAACAGTGGTCTTTCTTGCAAGGATGTGATAGAAACTTTCCTTGCTGATTCGCCACTTTTAAAATATCCAAGAGCTGGTTTCCTTGAGTCTTACTGCTGCAGCAATGGCCACCCGAGCAATTTCATCAAGCGGACAATAAATAGGGATTTTCGAAATAACTCAACTGCAGCGCCCCCTAGCGGGTCTATTTTTCGCATAAGTATTTTTCATCATGCAGGAAGAACACATTTTGAATTTGAACGAAATCGGTTCATAAATACGGCTTTTATAAATAACTCGGCTCCATCGCCACCAAGGAGTTTTCTAGTAGCCTTTAATAGGACTTTATGCGCAGGGAATAACTTCCGAAAATTTGACTTAAATCTATACAGGGGTTTGAGTTAAATCGAAACAACGAAAACGGTTATCATTTTATACATAATGCATTGGCCAACGCAAAAAATCTTATCAGGGGCCGCGAAACCAGAGGGCTAGTATTCTTGATAAAATAGTAAACAGAATTCAGCTAATTCACAATCCTTGACAATGGAAATAAAAGTAAAAGGTGGCTCAATGTGTTAAAAATGAGTTTTTATTCATTATTTAAAATAACGAATAAAATAACGAATATATTATTCGCAAGCAATTTATTCACGAATAATTTATTCGTGAATGAGTTATCTGCGAATAATTAAATTACGGATAAAATTTTATTCGAATAATTATCTAAATAACAATTTATTCGAATAATGCCCAACTCTGTTTACAACGATATCAACTTATTAAAAATCACTTAATAATTTTTTTGTTTCAAATATTTTTTTTATAAAAAAAGGTATTTTTTCCTTTTAAATGTTTTTTCTCCAATTTTCCCTGTAGAGAAAACACGAACTTTTTCGCCAAAAACGAACCAGTCCAATAGTAACTACTTCCGCACCAGTCCAAAACCAGTGAAATGTGGTACTTTCACTACACTATTTTATTCCAAATTTTAAACGCAGGGAAGGTAATCATTATGAGTAAAATAATTTAAATCAGCATTTAATCATTTTTTTATGAATTATTGTTGAGTTTTATTCTTTCGCTCAAACGGAAATAATTATTATTTGATTTTTATTTTTGGGATTACAAATAATGATTATTTTATGATTTTTATTTTTTCGCGCAGAGATTATCATTAATTTTGAGTTTTATTTTTCCACTTAAAAATAATGATAATTTATAAAATTGAAAAGGCCATACAGACGCAACCTACTGAAATTTTGACCTGAAAAAATTGGGTCTTATTCCTCTTATAAGGGTGCGGCTACCTCTCAAAAGGATACGTCGGTAATCACACTGGTATAGTTTTTGAGACGCTTAATAATCATTATACTTAGTGATTCCATAAACACAGGCCAAGATCCTGAAGAACAATTGAGAAAGGCAATGCAGTTGCAGAAAAAGAGGCATTTAAAAAAAAGTGTCAAAATAATTATCACTTTCTCACTAAATTTATTTAAAAATGCAAGCCACCAGAGCTACTTTTTTTTAAGAAAAGACAAATAAATTTTTTTATGCAATCCAGCACAGCTACCTTAATACAGTCAGTCAATAAAGTTTAGGTACAACGAATTTTTTACAATACGGGCAACTATTTTTTAAATATTTCAGTTTTCGGTATTTTTTTATAAAAATATGGTAAATTCTACAACAAAATCCCCAAAAATCAGAGTTCCAAACCTTGTGCAAAATTTAAGAAAATTCTGCAAAATTTCATTAAAATAATTCACTTTCTATTTACGCTCTCTACAAAAAGTTGAGTTTACAGTTTTTTAGCCCATTCAATTTTAGTATAATGAAGTGCAAGTATGGGAAGCTAGGACTTACCAAACAACAAAAAAAAAAAATGCTCTAAATATCAATGGTAAGTCCTAGCTACCTCAAACTTGCACTTTGTTATACTTAAATTGAACTGCGCTCTTAACTTTTTTCTAAAGAGTGTAAATTGCAATATTTGGATGGAAATTTGCGGAGTTTTCTTTAATTTTACATAAGGTTTGGAACTCTGATTTTTGGGGTTTTTGGTGTAGAACTAACCATATTTTTATAAAAAATTAGGGAAAAATAAAATATTTAAAAAATAGTTGCCGGTATTGTAAAAACTTCGCTGTACCTAAACTTTATTGACTGACTGTATATCTTATTTAAGTTAAGTACGACAAAAACTTTCGAAGTACTTCATATACATATAAGCTTAAAAAGAACTGAATTTACTTAAAAATCAATATGCTTAAATTTAGACAAGTAAGACAAAGTGAACTAATATTTTTACTTTTAAGCAGAACGCACTTTTGTTTTTTACTTACTACTACTAATGTGGTTAATAAATAATTTCTAATAAATGCGTTTAAACATTTGTGATGGTATTGCCCTTCCTTCAACCGATCGTATTTAATATAAAAGGGAAATGTTTCGACAAGCCTGATTAGAAATATATATCTAAGGTGACGAATTTATAACAGGTTGGGAACTACATATAAAAAATGGATGCAGATCGAACTAGATCTCATCTGTCGAATTAGGAACTGGTTTGGAACTAAAGAAAAGGGGATGCAGAACGAACTAGATCTCATCTGTCGAATTTGGAACTGGTTCGGAACTAGAGCCAAAGGGATGCAACGGGGGACAATTGACACTTCCTAGGACTTCCTAGGATGTTAAATTCGCCAGTCGCTAGCATGCAAAGAGAATTAACGCGTACTAGTCATGGTTCCAAACGCACTAGAACCGAACCAGTTCCGCACTAGTTCGTTTCCCTACATGGTTTACATAAAAAGTATACAAATATGCATATCAGAAGAGAAGGGGGTCCAATCAAGTTTACAACGATACCAACGTTTTAAAAATCAGTTCAAAATTGTTTGAAATAGGTTTTTAATTTTTCGAAGACCCGACCTTTGCCCCCTTATAGCACCTGTAATATAAGTTTAAAAAAAAAAAAAGTTATAAACTATTTAAATAAGAGCAAAAGGCGGTTTACGACGACGACGGTTTTTAGTTTTTTAGTTATTTACATACAATAATAAAAAATAGTTTTTTACCAAAGATCCTATTTCGAACTTCGAAGGCCCATATCTCGATTTCGGAGGCTAACTTCGAAAAACGGAGAAATTACTTTTTTACCTATGACTCAATCTCTTAAAAAAAATTGGTTTGGTCCAATAGTATAATGATTCTAGTATCTTCATTCATGTATATTGTAACTATCAATATCTTATAAAGAGAAGCGATACATTTTTTATCTAAAACTAATAAAGTTATAAGGACGAAATTCGAGGATGGGGTAGTTTACATATTAATCCTTGACATATATCTTTTTTCAAAAATAAATATTGGTAATTTCCAAGAATATTTAAGGATAAAGTTTTGAAAGGACATTTTCAACATTTATTCGTCCTGGGGCAACCAAAAATTATATATTGTTTTAATTCTACAGAATTTTTCTTTTAAGTGATATCCAATTGTTACTCATCATCATATTCTGGAAACTTCAAAGTCCTTTAAAAAAATCCTGACGTCAGAGCGAAAAATTAAAAACGCAGTTATACTATATTTGACTCCAAGTTTTGTAAATATAGGGATTTTTTCGTGTGCTTTAAAATTTTTTAGTTTTTGTCGCACGGTGTTATTACTATAGCTAGATAGGCAATTAATTGGGAACAATTTTCTCCTATGTTTCTTAACCGATATAAATGATTGTTGCTTTGTTGGAAATGTGTTTCAGAGGAGGAGTGCACAAACTTTTAACTTTTCCGATAGGTGGCGCATTTATAGTCCGATTTGATTCAAAATCATAATATATATTCGCTACATAAGCATAAATACACCTGCCAAAGGAGCCCCATAGGTGCCTCCAAAGTCGAGTTATGGCAAATTCAGTTCCATGCTCATGTTCTCATCTTACATATTAATACTCAAACATGTTTTTTGTGGTACACAGGTACTTAGTCCCCATTGATTTTCATGAAACTGATATCAAAAGTGAGTGGAGGTGGTGTAGATGAATTGAATTTAGTTTTTAACCCTCTAAAAGCCACTTTGAGCAAAATATTAAAAAAAAACTATTTACAGTCCTGATTGGTACAAGTTCAGCCCGAATATCAGCTAGAGAAGCAACATGACATTTTGTATATTAATACGCAAACATGATTTTTGTGGTACACTTTGGAGGTACTTAATCCCCATTGATTTTCATGAAACTCATATCAAAAGAAAGAGGAGATGGTGTAGATGAGCCGAATTCAGTTTTTAGCCCTCTAAGAGTCACATTGAGCAAAATATTAAAAAAAAAACACAATTTACAGTCCTGCCTGTAAATTCCTGATATTCAGCCCGAATATCAGTTAGAGAAGCAACATGACATCTTATATATTAATACGCAAACATGATTTTTGTGGTACACTTTTGAGGTACTTAATCCCCATTGATTTTCATGAAACTGATATCAAAAGAGAGAGGTGGTGGTTTAGATGAACTGAATTTATCTTATATATTAATACGCAAACGCGATTTTTATGGTACACTTTTGAGGTACTTAATCCCCATTGATTTTAATGAAACTGATATCAAAAGAGATAGGGGTGGTGTAGATGAACCGAATTTAGTTTTTAACCCTCTAAAAGCCACTTTGAGCAAAATATTAAAAAAAAACTATTTACAGTCCTGATTGGTACCAGTTCAGCCCAAATATCAGTTAGACACTTTTGAGGTACTTAATCCGGTGGTGTGCAGTAACGCTCATGGGCTTTATTTATTTATTTTTTAATAAAGCCCGCGGGCGTTATTGCCTTTTCGAAAAAGAAATTAGGCCCGCGGGCTTTATTGTCTTGTGCCGGTGGGCATTATTTCCCTTTCGATATGGCAATGTCTCCATTTTAGAATATGTACATCCAAATCCCCATGTTCTAAATAAAAACTAACTAATATGATAACATTAAACTAAATATTTGTTTTCCTTTATTATACGAAGAAATTGAAATTAACAAATTTCAATGCATATATTTAATACACGAGTCCTCGACAGTTGCTCGCTCTGAGAAGACGTGTTTCGCAATCTCTCGGCTCTGTGTTGACATTTACTTTTTTACACGGTACACATTTGACATACGTGCACGTGTTTTCTTTGAAAATCTTTCTTTCGCATATCGGGTTTTTCTNTTCACACGGTACTTATTTGACATACGTGCACGTGTTTTCTTTGCAAATCTTTCTTTCGCATATCGGGTTTTTCCTAACAAGTGTTTCGCATACTAGTGCACCGAGTGTGAAAATATACTAATCATGGCCCCCGGGCCGCCCAACCTCGGGAATAACAGGTTTGCTTTGCTTGCCTCGGAACCCCAACCAAAAAGAAAGAAACCTACATATACCCCGCTTAGCTTCCCAGACCTGCCCCAGTCAAGGAAAGAAATTCCAAAATTCATTACAATCACCGCTACTGACTCAAATAAACCCATCTCAAAATACTCCTGTTTCGCTGTTCATAAAGCTGTAGAAGCCATCAGCAAAGAAATTATTTCGATTTCTGAGTTACGTAATGGCAAACTCCTATTGCTTGTAAAAAACAACCAAATCGC
>NW_016164853.1:10615-21913 GCF_001687245.7 Rhagoletis zephyria | reverse complement strand
ATAAAGCTACAACAGTGTTATGTAGCGCAAAAACTGTAACGATGTCTTTGGTCCGTCCTATAATAAATCGGTTTACTCAAAATCATATGTCAGCATCTTCTACTGATGGAATAAATGAAAAAATATTTAAAGAATGTGCCAGAAGATCTTTTTTTAAAAGATTTAACATTGGAAACAGTTGCGATGACATTCCTGCTTCTCTTGTAGCAACATTTTTGGATCCACGATATAAAAATTTGTATGGCGAAGATGTTGAAACAAAAACCAAAATTCATGACTTTGTAAGAAGCTATTTAGAAAAAGAGAAATCAACAAATGTGGCAGAGCCCAAAGTGGAATCCACGGATTTGGACTTTTTGTTTTNCAAATGTGGCAGAGCCCAAAGTAGAATCCACGGATTTGGACTTTTTGTTTGACGATGACACGTTGCCCAATGACGTGACGTCTCAGCTAGATTTATATATTGCAGAACCACAACTTGGTCATAATATTGATCCAATAACATGGTGGAAAACTCATAGCGAAATTTATCCTAATATTTTCAAGTTAGCCAAGCGTTATCTATGTATTCCAGCAACTTCAGCTGAGTCGGAGCGAACATTTTCTATTGGTGGAAACATTGTCTCTCAACGAAGAAGCTGCCTACTGCCACAAAATGTACACCTTCTCACATTTTTGTGCCAGAACAGACGTTTCTTAAATNTCGGAGCGAACATTTTCTATTGGTGGAAACATTGTCTCTCAACGAAGAAGCTGCCTACTGCCACAAAATGTACACCTTCTCACATTTTTGTGCCAAAACAGACGTTTCTTAAAAGAAGTTAATATAGGATTTTAAGGTTTTTAATAACGATGTGTTTAAAAAACTATGGTATCCATATATACTATTTACATTTATGTTGTATTTCATCCTTTAATTTGGAAATAAATGATTCTTAAATATGGAAATAATTTATTTTGGCAATTCACAATGTGTATTCAGAAACGTATTGCCTTATGGGGGTCTATATGGCACAAAATAACGGTGTATGCAAAAAAAGTATCCAAAAAATGTGTCTTATAATATAGCCCTTAACATTGATACCAAAGAGTTAGTAATAATTAATATGGGATAGAATTTAATTTTATTTCCTCCAGTATTTTGCTGCACATATCTTGCAAAAAAAGTTTATCTTAATTTGGCACATGCAATCTTATATATGTACTACGAATGTAACAAGACTTTTCATATATGTATATGTATCTGTAAATGCAAAAAAAACTCGAACTTAAAATATTCGATTAACCGAAAATGAACGGTTAACTGAATAATCTAAAGTGAACGGTTATCCGAATAGTCGACAGCTTTCGACTACTCGAATATTGCTAACCGATTAACAGTAGTCGACTTCAGTCAGATTCGAATAATTCGGTTAATCGATTCACCGAATAGCCCGAGCTCTACTTTGCATCCGTTTATACAGCCGAAGCCGCAGCGGTTCTCCGTGTCGAAAGCAGTCATCTGTACTGACAGCAAATCAACCATATATTCCATAATGAACACAATGAATAAGTCGCATATCATCTCCGGTATCCGGTACAAGTTAATTGAAAACAGAGACCGCTNATCAACCATATATTCCATAATGAACACAATGAATAAGTCGCATATCATCTCCGGTATCCGGAACAAGTTAATTGAAAATAGAGACCGCTTAAAACTTATGTGGGTCCCAGGCCACGCAGGCATTAAAGGGAACGACTTAGCAGACGAACGGGCTAAACTCGCTGCGAAAGAACCTCTTATAACTTTTAACTATGTTGCGAAAAAAGACTTGTACAAGTTTATATCTCACTGGCATCATAATGCACAAATGGAATCCTGGAGATCCACCTCCCACCATTACACCGCTAATAATCCACACAGGGTTAAACCAAACTATCCATCAAATTGCCGTTGCAACGATACCAAATCATTTGTCCGCCTACGACTGGGACACACAACTGCCACTCATTCGTACTTTTTCAACGGTTCCAGCCCTCCTTCCAGCCAACACTGCCAGACTTCGCCTGTCGACTGTCCACATTTTGCAACGATTAAAAGAAGGATCTTCCATGACCAAATTCCGTCAAGGTTGTTAAAGACGACCTCCTCAGATAATATATCAATAATATCAGATTACCTAGTACAAATCGAATTGAAAAAAAGTATTTGATGTTTTCCCGCTATTTACCCACCGTAGTTATTATATTTTAACATAGACTTTCATAATTAAAATTTTTAATAGCCCTTTTACATATAAGACTTAATTAAGTTATTTACCATTTATTTCCACACCAGCGAGCCGAAGGTCCTGGCAGCCAGTGGTCCTTTTACGTGTAAAAATATTTAATACATATGTATATATGTATGTACATGTGTATGAAAATTAAATAATTCAAATTTTCAGAAAAAAAACGGGATATCAAAAAGTAAAACCCTAAATAAATACTTTCGTCGATTGCCGAATAATTTGACGGCAAATTGGACACAAAATGCTTTAGATTAGTACGCCTACTGTGCTCTGCAAAGCAAGCTGTGCAAAGTTTAAAATGATTAGCCGAGCTTCTCCTCCGATTGGCGGGCGGTGTGTGCCTTGATGTTACACAAACCAATCGACCACGTCTGATTTATGTTATTCTGCCCTTTACTCATTTTTGTTGTTTGCGAAAATTTTCAGTCGCCTTCTCAGTTAAAACAAGCCGTGCGTCATCCGCATCACCACAGTATTTCTGCGGCGTGGGTACACAAAAAAACTCCAACTCCTCATCGTACATTCATATAGAGCATTTAAATAAATAACAAGTAATTTTTAGCAAAAAAACCGACTTCAACTCCCATATAAAAAATATATATATATATATCTCATGATCCACTGATCGATTAGTATGGGACCACCTCTGAGACACTACCTTTCCGATGCAAAAAGAATTATCGAAATCGGTTGACGTGGTCCAAAGTTATGCGGTAACATACATAAAAAAAAAAAAAAAAAATAATTCCGACGAACTGATAACCTCCTCCTTTTTTGGAAGTCGGTTAAAAATATGTTTTTTATTGCATTCTGAACGGCCTAACATATCCCAATAGGCAACGGTTCGGTTTTCGTGCCATGCAGCGAAACCCTGCCACACTCGCACATGTATTATGATCAAATTTGCTTTTTTCTTCTTTATGATGCCTTTGCGCTCAATTTGGCAATTCTCCGCCTCGCTGTCTATTGATTTGCATTAAAGTCTAATACCCCAAGCGCTTCTGTAATAGTGGCTGCATCGCTACTTGCTGCTAAGTTCACAAGATATCGTACCGTAATATTTTTTAACAGACTTTCTTTGGCCTTGGGAACACTTTGGGCTATATTTTTTCTAAGTCTTAACATTTTCAAGTAGCAAATTCCAAAATTTTTAGTCACTTTTCGTGCGGTTCCGCCTTTCCGCAGTAAATCTATTATTTACATTTATGGTTCCTGATTAACTATGTTATTTACTGGTGATCACTTCTTCAATAAATTACAATATAGAAAAAAGTCATCTGACTTCCAACTAAGTAAAAGATAACTGTCAAATGCAAAACTGAGAGTGAGTGCAAAACTGTAACATCTGCCTTAATTTACATTTTTGTCTGCTGGTTTTTTATTGTTGTTGTATTGACTTCATATCGTTATGAGAGAGGGAGTAGGGATGTACCAACAAGAATATACAACAAAATGATGAAAGTCGTTACAACTTGGAAATATAGCGGTGGCTGAAATACAAAGTGTTACACCATGTTACAGTTTTGCTCGTCACTGTATATTTTCAAATTTTGGCTAAATACTGTTTTGTTTCAAAGTACTTGGAAGTATCAAAAAAAATAAATTTACATACATATCTGCACAGATTAATAAAATTAAATTTTGGTTTATTAAATTTTATTATAAAAGCTTGGGCCAGTTTTGCGGTAGCAGTTTAAACTTTTATCCAATTGAACAGCTGGCTGACATTTGATTGGCTAATCTTAGTTTAAACTACAGCCGTGCACTGAAAAACTGGCGCTTGGAATGGCGTTATTTATTTGTTCAAAGATTTATAGGGTGTATGTGAAACCGTGAAGATAGCTATTGCATATTTTAGTGTTAATTGTAATCCTTGTTATTGTTTATGTATAGTATTTTTATTTTTATGTACGAATGATATGTGCAGTGAATAGAAATAACGATAGTGATGGTATTTTTAAATAACACAGTTACGGGTAGACGGATAATGACAAAATGCCTCCAACACTCCACAAATATTTCATCCACGGGTCACAGATAATATCCCACGCTTTGTTACATATGGACAATATTCAGAAGAAGCTCTGGAAGCACGAAACAAAGGCTTTAAGATCTCCGAATCTTCTCTTTTGTATCGCAAGTGCAGCAGAAAAAAGATGAAGGAAGATATATGTATGCAATAGTCTTTTGATCAGTTGCGACCCTGTTATATCAAATATGAGAGAACTGCCCCAAAAAAATTGAAGGATTTGGCGAAAGAAGCAAAACATTTGATAATTATGAAGAACTATAGTGATCATGACGTTGTTGATAGCGATGACAATGACGCAAGCGAAGGTGATGATTGTTTTTATTAAAGGTTATATTTTTTAAACTACTTTCTAAGCTTAAAAAACATAGAAAAAATTTTTACGATTTGGATACATTAATATATAAAACGTTACCTAAAAAGGAAAATCATGTTTACATTTTCATGAATAATTAACAAAACAGTTGTTATGACATCACTTGGCAACGTGGGTGAAATTATCTGCTCTTTGAAGAAATATTTTGAAAGTAGTACTTTCGTAAAGTGATGATGAAAATAGTGATAAAGATGATGATGAGGATAATTATGATAATGATGGTGATGATATGAAGTTTTTATTTAATGATGATTATGATTTTAACAAATTATCATGGATAATACAAATTATTTATAAGAACTACAATTAAAGTTTAATTTTTTCGCCCTTTGGTAATGCTATAATATCCTTAATAAAAAAAATGTTGCCACTAAACTATTTTCGGATTTGTCTTTTTTTACTTTATTTGGCGCTAGTTATACAAATACATCAAAATATTTTAAATTAAATGTACATATGAATTGATCTCCAGTTTCAGGTTCGATTAGTCCACTGTGCGTCGTATTGTTGTATGTCGTAAACTTTAAACGGCTAAAAAATATTATAGGGGTTCGCAAGGTACCATAAATAGTTGGTTGTAGTTTTGAAGTCCTCTAAATACTTATTTAAGCTTTTAAAGCTTACGACATACAACAATACGACACGGTTATGAATACCCCAATTGTAAAAACTTAAACTAGTATTTGAAAAAATGGTTTTCTTTTTAACTAGATTCTTCAACTTTGGGTTAGTTTTATGACACTCTCGCGCGATAATTCAAAAAAGACGCTACCTCAAAGTATAATTAATAAAGAAAATAAAAAAATTAACAAATTTGGCTAAGATTTGACGAGTAGCTGATTTTTTTATGCAAATAGATTATTTCCCACTGCGTGGCGGTTGCTGGTTTACACATACATATGTATGTATATCTATATGTATGTATTCATTAATACGTTTCTTTATTTGAAAAGCTGTCAAATTGTTTTAAAATTTTAAAATATTGCTATTGCATTCTATTTGACTGCATTTTCATACCTTTTACACTGTACAAATAGCTAGTAACGGCATTGTATGATTGTGTTTGACTCCGTTGTTAGCAAGTAGGATATAAATAGACGAATGGACTGAAAAACAAACAATGAATTGAATGCAGCAGTTCATTAAAGTTTACACTTGATTTAAGCAAGACGTAAGCAAATTAATGAACAAATTACATATACCAATCGAAAGCATAAAGTCTATAGAATTTGAAAACGTTGATTTGTCTATTTTTCCACTTAGGCTTAAAATAAAGCCAGAACTCTCGATTATTATCCCTAAAAATACCATCCGGGGACCTTCATCTGATGTCACGTATATTCGTTAATTGAACAGCAAAAACTGATTTTGGCGAAATTTTAGTACCTACCGCAAATAAATAAAAGGTGATAGAACCTTTCACTTAGGCTTGAATTATGGTCTGAACTTTCGACTACGATTCCTGAAAATACTAACCACCTACCTTGACCCCAAGGTCACTTATAGTCCATTATTGAACAGCAAAAAATGATTTTGCCAAATTTTTGTTTTCTATAGCACATTTTTCCAGTATCTTTTTTATTTTTCAATAAATTACTATAAGTGACCATCTGGTCAAAGTGCAGGGATAGTATTTGAGAGTTATGTAGGGCTGCCAGACGTCCCGGTTTTCCCGGACATGTCCCGGTTTTAGATTATTTGTCCCGGTGTCCCGGTCCAACCTTAAAATGTCCCGGGTTTCGTTTTAGTGTCTCGGTTTTTGATTTGATTGCACAAATTTGAATAAAAGTTCAAAAATCACTATACTAAGAGAAAAAACGCGTTGTAATATTTAGAAAAATGTTATGAATTCATTGAGAGAAATAACGCATAGTAAACTTGAATATTTTTTATTTGATTATCGTTTCAAAATGTTCGTATTTAAAAATAATACTTTCATAACACGCACGCGTGGTGTTGATTCAAACTCAACATTTAAATGCACATTTACATGTCTGGCTGTAGCTGAGTGCGCGAGGATGCTTGCCACAATTTGCTAATTTCCAGAGGGTCAGGTTTCAATTCCCATTACAACCATCATGGAATTTAGATATTTTTTTAACTTAGTTATGAAAAAGCAATCGGTACTTGCAAATCGCTTCATTTTAATATGTGCCTATTTGAATTGAATATTTCTATACTAAATACTAAAATTTGTATACTTAAATGTATTACGAGTTGGGTTGGTGCTCTTTCATATGCGTATTTTTTTAATTTAGCACGCTTTTTTAATTCTAAACTTCTTTCTCTCAGTGCACCGGTTTAATTTGTGAAATAGTTGCATTTCGAGATAGTTGAACTTTGTACAAGCAATAGTTGATGATTAGTATATGTACCTAAATACGTTCAAAATGACGTGCACAGAGTTTTACAATTATATTAAGGAAAAGACAGAAGTTTTGAAACAAGTTCACAGCAACGAAAAATATGACTGATGTTTTAATGTTATCTTGTACTTAATTTTTTTTCTTTCATGAAACCTAGAGTACTTATAAGTACGGTGCCGTACAAAATTATTGGCTCAGAGGCTCTTTCATCAGATCTCAATTTCTAATCAGATCTTTTAGAAAAATTTTGAAAATGTAGCTTTTGAGCCAATTAATAAAGTGCAAGTCCGAAGTTGCCAGAAAATTTAGTCGATTTTTAGCATTTATATTTTTTGCTGACAGTGTCTTCCATATAAAAAGAATTATCGAACATAGTTTGTATGGAAGAAACTCTCTGTAAAAACAATACCAAAAATCAACTAAAATTTAATGGGCTGCAAAACTTCATTTTAAAAATTTTTATAAAAAGTCTGATTAGAATGTTGCAAATTTGTTGAATTTTCCCGAGTTTAGCACAAAGTTTAACAATTTTATTTTTATGTTTTTTCATATATTTAGTATAAACAGTATTTGTATAAAGAATAAAAAAAGGTTCATGCATTGTCCAAAATTCTCTGTGCTTTAGTTGTAATAAGTTGTTTTGTTTTGTTGGCGTACGTTGTAATGATCTCATGATAGCATGTTTTTATGTTTTTGTTTTTGTCTTTCAAAATAAAATTTCACTACATCCTTTCGCACGTCGAAATGAAAGGGAAGGGAGCGAGAGGCCCTCCCTAAAGTGTCCCGGTTTGGCAACAGAGATATCTGGCAGCCGTAGAGTTATGGCTTTAATTTAAGCCTAAGTGGAAGTTGATACCTTTTGTTTCTTTGCTAGAGCTTGCAAAAACGCGATTTTTTTGATTTTTTGTGATTTTTTCTCAAAATCTGGTGGAAACTTTATACCTACGGATTCGTAATCACCACAAAATAGTCTATCAAAAACAGCATTAATATTTGTCGCGCCAAAATCAGTCTTGCTTTGTGCAATTATTCTCTCAAGTTTTTTTTTTGTTTTGTAACAGTTTTAGTGCAGTCAATCTGGCTCTATGTGTAGGTGTACCTGGAAAAATTGCACACAGGCTAAAAATGGTACCATGCTATTCATAAACCTATTTTAATCAAAACACGACGCTTTGTATCTCTAAATTTGACAGAAAATATTTTTAATTAATTAAACTACTTCTACTAGCGCTGACTCACAAATTGAAAAATGTTGAAATATGCATTTACCAAGTTTGAGAAAAGCGTAGTGATCACGCCCATTTCTATTATTATGGTTAATTTAAAAGTAAAATCGCTTTCTTGTACCGGTTACTAACTTTGAATAATCCGAGTACCGGTTACCAGTAGTAGTCCCAGCCATTTCTTAACTTAAAAAAGTTATACTTTGCATAAAGATTTCTCTTTACATCAGCTTAGTAATTATTGAAATATCGCAGTTTCCATTCTTGACAAATACTATATTTTGGAAATGGGCGTGGTTATGAACCGATTTCAAAATTTACACTTTTCGTAGTTATACCATGAGCCATACGATTCGTTGAATGATTTTTGAGATTCGAAGAATCCAATAATAGTGGAGTGGCGAATAACCGATTTTTAATGATTTAATATGAATAAACTATAGGAATATTTCTTAAATGAATTGCTAAATTCGTATTGGATTTTTCGAAATTGGTAATCGGTAAAAAAGCGATTTCATTTTTGAAATAACAATAATAAAAAAAATGCGTGTGTAACACCGTACACATGATAGAAGTGAAACTTCTTAAAAAAGGTGTGAGTACCAGGTACCTACTCACGAAATTGGATGTGTAAACATATGTTTACGGTTCGGCAAACCATTAGGCGATTGAGTTACATACATAGGTTTGGTTAGAAATCAAACAATAATTTCATTTCATCTTATTAATTTTCTGATATACATATAATTTATTTATTCATTTTCCGGTAACACCACCTTATATGAATTCGCGCTTCTAGCATCCATAGGACCGGGTTGTAATGGAAGTAATTGTATGTTTAACAAATAAATGAAAATGTTTATAATGCAATCAATAGATCCTTACGAATTCGCCATTACCAAGGCAGTAAGTAACGTACGCACTTTTGTTTGCAAAATGCATTTATTTAAGTTGAAAGAAGCCAAATTCCAAGAGTATAAAAACATAAAATTACCTTATAAATTAAAAGCATAAGTATCACATGTATGCGTAGTCCAATTCACGAAATAATTTCATCGATCTGAGTAAAAACTAAGTGCACAAACTCTATTTCGCGTTAATTGAAATCATGAAATGGTGTTCATTCATTCAGTTTCTACTCAAACGCATGAAATGATTTCATGAATTGGCCTACGCATAATGGTAGTAAATGACAGAAGGAATTACAACAAACACATCCTTTTGACATAATGCAAGCCGAAAATGTTGGTTCAAATCAATCCGCATTAAAGTTGGACGTTTTGCCCACAAACATTGCAATTGCGAGCAGTCTCATTGTAAAATCTCATTTTTACAATTTAATAGTTTTGGGCTTATATTAATAAAATTCAACGAAAGCACGTACCTATTTTGGCTGAGTTATCCATTTTCGGTTATTTAGTGCACAAAAANTGCGAGCAGTCTCATTGTAAAATCTCATTTTTACAATTTAATAGTTTTGGGCTTATATTAATAAAATTCAACGAAAGCACGTACCTATTTTGGCTGAGTTATCCATTTTCGGTTATTTAGTGCACAAAAAAAACGCAAATTAAATTAGTTTGTACAACATGGCCATTAATATAGCGATAAGTGGTACAACTTGCCAGAAAATCCAATTTTTTTGATCTTTCATACAAACAAGACATAAATTCATTCAAAAGGCCCACAAACGGTGAAATCTAGAGCAAAACAACACTAAGTTGAACCAACGGTCGCTATGTTTATGGCTTTCTTTAAGAAACATCGGGCGAAAATTTCAACTGCTCCTGTAACACTACCTTATATATGTAAGTTGGCCTTGCTATCATCCTCACATATGTTCATCAGAGTATACCAACGAAGGACGAGTTAATACAAGGAGATAACAAGAGCTCAAAACTACTCTAGAAAATTACACGCACAATGACAAACATGAACAAATGTACAACAAACACATAATTTTGGAGAATCAGTACAGTTCGCATTTGTATCAACGAGCAGCTAAAGGTGTTCTTACACGATATGTATTTGCATGTGTACATGCCACTTTTTACATATGGAAATGCCAACATATTGTGCAAAGGCAAATTAGATTTGTTTCCGTACAAATCAGATGCACGAACGTACGAAATAGAAATGTTTCTATTTTCATCTGACACACAGATAGGATCATCTGAGTTTAGTTTATTTCGTTTTTACAGAATGTATTTTTAAATAGTTAAATAAAGACTCTGATTTTGACAGACATACGCAATTACATATGTATTGAAAAGGTCGCATTTACAGATGCAAATACATATCGTATAAGAACACCTTTATTAGATTTGTTTTCGTTTGTACTACATATGTGCATATATAAGTTACGGGATTTTCTACTAAAATCCCTAAAAAAATATATTTTTGAAAATTGGGTTGTGTCAACCTTTATTGATAAGCAGCAAGACTAAGACTAAATTTTACAATTGGAATTACTTAAAAGCTAACTTACTAGCACCGGCCAATCGTTGACGCTGATTCTCTGAATTGCCAAACTGGGCTGCGCGTGTTGACGGTGGCTTCCTGTTGCTGACGGTGCGTCTGGCTTTTGCTGTGGGAAACGTTGTGCAACCCAAGCTGCACTTCCGCTCTTATTATTGTGCTTTTGCTGACCACTCAAAGTGGCGATCAGCAAATGTTAACGTGTTCCATGTTAACACTTCCCCTCTTAAAAACGATCGTCCTCGAGCGTTTATTAAAAATAGGGTAGGTTGTTGAAATTTATGTAAGTATTCTGATCATTAGGGGGCTCCTTGGTTTTATTTGAGTTTATATTTGCCAAAGGAATCTGGTAAGTTTCTGGAATCGGAGATATTATTATTTTGTTCTGGTGCTTTTTCCAAAATTTGCAAAAAATTATAATGGCAATTATTGTGGTTGCAACTGCTCCAAGTGAAAGTGAGCTATTGGATATTGTTGCTGTTTTGAGGATATTTATTCTTCTTATGTTGTCGATATGGAATTCTTTTAAAGCTTCCAGAGAAAGTAATTCGAT
>NW_016164853.1:0-2697 GCF_001687245.7 Rhagoletis zephyria | reverse complement strand
ACCTGTAAACATAACAGAAAGGCCACTGCTTACTGCTTTCGACACCGAAAGAAAATTGCATTGTAACACAGGCACATACAACACGTCGTTCAGCTGAATTTCTCTCATTTCTGTTTTGAATCGAACTATTCCTTTGCCCTTTGCTTCTATACGCTTGTCGCCAGCTAGTAAATTTTTTTCTTCTTATTCTTCGAACTCGTCGAACATGTTGCGATCGCAGCACATATGCGACGATGCTCCACTATCAATACACCATACATGCGGTTGCAGTGTATTTAACTCAAACGTTGAGAACAGTGAGAATGCTTTGGGGTTTTCTGCAGATTTCTCTTCAAGCTTCTGTTCCCGCTTTTTGTTTTTGCACTGGGCAGCAAAATGACCGTTTCGTCCACAGTTAAAACATTTCAAGTTCGGTCGACTTTTAACAGGTTTGATTTTGCTTGCTGATTTGTTTCCACCGCTTGACCCATGTGCCATAAACACTTGTGCGCTACATTCAGCAATAGGCGGTTCGCACACTTTACGGCGTTGTTCCTCCTCGAGCAACTTAATCTTTAAGGCACTTAGCTTTGGTAGCTCATCACGTGACTCTAACGCGACGACTAAGTTCTCGAAAGACTTTGTAGGCTAGCGAGAAGCATTATCACAAATAGCTCCTCCTGAAGGTCCACGCCAATTTCCGCTAGCTTCTCTACAATAGTTGAAAAATTACTTAGGTATTTTTGCACCTGATCACCTTCTGCCATTCGCATTCCCAGTAGCTGCTTAAATAATGAAACCTTTCTGGCGGGGCCTTTTGGTCGATGTATATCCTGCAACACGCTCCATGCCTCTTTTGCTGTTTTGCACTGCTTCACGTAGGCAATTTGCATAGGCATTACACACAGTATTATGGTTGCCATGGCCTTCTCGTCGGCTGACTTCCACGCCTTCAGCTTGCTTACGTCGTTCTCTTCGGCCTTTGGTTGTTTCAGTTCACCTGACACCACATCCCAGAGCTCCTTGTATATAAGTATACTTTTTACTTGAACGCACCAAGCGTCGTAGTTGGATTCGTCCAACTTTTCTACATTAAACAAATTAGGATTCATCTTAAGCGTATTTATGTACTTTAGGGAAGGGCTGGGCCCATAACCTGTTAGAATTCGCAAGTCAGATCAAAGAAAGAAAACACCGAACACGTGTTAACGTCGCAAAAGATTTATTCAGACTTAACTTAGCAGTTACAAGAAGAGAAAAAAAGGAAGAAAAAATTAATTCACGAACCAAAAATGTCTGTAGAATGAATATCAACTTCCATTTTTAGTCACGTAACGAACCTCTCTTTAAATGCTTATATTTCAGGCCCAAGCAGTTCGATTGATTTAATTTTTCGGTTAAATATAGAGCTAATTACGTGCTATACAATGGCCCAAAAAAGTTAAAGAAAACAAATGGTATTCCTTTAATTCCTTTTGTATCACATTGAAATCGTACGACTGTCACGTGCGCCACCATGGGAATGCCCATATTTCTTAATTTTTCCATTTGTGCGTTAGTAGTTTAACTAATTAAAAAGATTTTCTGTCAAATTGAGATAATTTCTCCTAATTTTGATTAAAATTGTTTTCTGACCAGGATGGTACCATTTTTATCCTGTGTGTTATTTCGTCCATCTTAAGTGCTATATTGACTGTACGGTTTTTTCAGCCTGAAGCAATTTTTTGGGGTTTATAGGGGCCCACAAGCGAGATTCTCCCGGGCCCGGATTTCCTGTCTACGGCTACGGAATAACACTCTCATATGGCCAAGAAAAAGGTGTACAACTCTTGAACGAAACTTGACCTTCTTATGACCAGAATTTGATCCTCATAAGAAAATTAAGTCATCAGCGGCCACGTTTTCTTTTTATGAAGGTTTTATAGTAAATCAGAATTCAGAAAATGTAGCTAATCTACGCAGTTTAGTATGTAAAAAATATAATAAATTACGCTTTTTAGAGCAGGGGTTCTTAAAGTTTTAAGATGATGGGACCCTTACTAAACACCTTTAATTTTATGTAACGCCACATCAAATTACTAAAACTCAAAGGTAATGCAATTTAAATGTGATTAAGAACGTTTACTAGAAATAGTATACATACTTTATATTTTAATGTGAAGAATGAAATTTTTCACTTTTATTAATTGTTGTATAAATAGTAGTTCGATATAATGTCTGAAAGCTGTATGCGCATTTCTAGGGTAGCATCCAATTTCGACCTGAATTTGATTTTGTATAAGTGTAATCTGAGAACCCTGTTGACAGAGTACGTTGTGGCAGAAGGAAGCTAAGTTAAGATGGCCTTTTTGGCGACTTCATGATATTTACTCTTAACACTAACGCAAGACTCTTTCAGAGACACAGATTCAAGTGTGTGGATTTTGAACCAAACCTATTGTTGACTGGAGAATGAAACGTGATTTTGCGAGCACGTACTTTAAGCCTTTATTTAAATAATATGTTCGCTACGCATCAAAATAAATGGGTGCTAAAATACTTGTGCTTGCGCTTGGGTGGTTATGCTGCCTTCTCCGTCAACGATCAAAGTAAAAAAAAGGTTCGTAAAACGTGCAAGAGCGCACCTAAAAGAAAAGGTGACGTTTAGCAAATACAACCACCAGAACCCTGCAAGCCCAAGTGATTGACAATTTTTGATTTAATAATTTAACCCTCGCG
>NW_016164852.1:28849-29805 GCF_001687245.7 Rhagoletis zephyria | reverse complement strand
ACCAAAGAAGACAATTGAAAATACACAACACCAACGCAAGCATCTGGTTCAATAAACAATGTTTAACACTAAATGTTACGCCAAAATTCGCAAGAATTAATCTAAAATCGAGCACAGAGCAAAGGCGAAAAATCTTGAAAAGAGCGGAAAACAGCGGAAAACAGCTTCCTTCGACATGAAATTAAGAACCTGTATGCCAAAAAAGAACGCACAAATGAGGAACTACTTTCCATTCATTTAGAACTAGCGGAACTCCTTCCTGTCAGCACAACACAGCGAAATGCCTTTCCATTCCAGATTCGTAAATTTGACTAAGGTTCCCATTAGCAAACAAGAGACAGAAATATTGGAAAAAGGTCTGAAACACAACATAGAAAATTATGATAAAAATAAAGAGGTAGAGCACACTATTTTAGACGCGGAAATGGCCATATCATTACTACCAAGCGAGGATCAAGATCATGCAAGACACATATGTAGACGTATAATTGAAAAAAGCATAAAATCTATGGATAAGAAAAAACTAAGCGACGAAAATAAAACGGTCAAAGAGCTAAAGAAAAAACTCAAAACGAATAAAGTAATCACAACAAACGCAGACAAGGGGAACACAACGGTAATAAAGTACGAAAAAGAATATAAAGAAAAGACAGAGCAACTAATCAAAGAGACAAATTGTCGGATGATGAGAAAGGACCCAACCGATGACTACCAAGTAGCAGTAAAGCACGCAAAAAAACAAGCAAAAACAATAATAAATCCAAAGAAAGCATATACAATGACATTAATGAATCCTTCGGCCCCTTCAATGATAGCACTCCCAAAAATACACAAGCCAGGAAATCCGATGCGACCAATTATCAACCATAAATCTGCACCAGGATACAAACTATCGAAATATCTAAAATCGTTGCTGAAAGAAAAACTGGAACTGCCCAATAAATACACAATTACGA
>NW_016164852.1:15268-26819 GCF_001687245.7 Rhagoletis zephyria | reverse complement strand
ATATAGAAAGCCCACGGCCACAGACACGATAATACACAATACTTCAAACCACCCTCAACAGCACAAAAATGCAGCCTTTAGACATCTAATAACCAGGCTTGAACGAACCCCATTGGAAAAAGAAGCTTACAGCAAAGAACTTAATACGATATACGCAATCGCGGAAAGTAACGGATACAGAGAGGGCTTAGTAAACAAGATAAGAAGAGAAACAAAAGCGAAGAAATCAAATAAGACTCAAATTGACTTATACGGGCAAAACTTCATATAAATTGGCTAAGGTATTCCAAAAGTATAACATTAATACAGCATTTAGAACGAAGGACAATGTGGGGAGGATACTACGAAATAGTGCAAAAGAGGAAGACCCACTAGACAAGCAAGGTGTATATAAGTTGACTTGCGAATGTCAACATAGTTACATAGGACAAACAGGGCGCAAGATAAAAACAAGATATCGTGAACATATAAGGGACTACAACAAAAAAATGCTAAAACTTTCTACCACCCCGGAATCGAACTTCGCAAACCATATGGCAGAAAACCATTGTACGCCAATGGAAATAGGAAAGACAGCCAAAGTTCTCCATGTACAGCACAAAGGACAACGCCTAAACGTATTAGAGAATATGGAGATATACAAACAAAAGACGTTCGTCGGAAAAATAATAAATGAGCAAATAAACACCGCATCTGATATATTATTCGAACCACTCAGGCTACTATACGCAAAACAAAACAGAAACCCTGCAACTACCATAAACAATGAAATGCAGGTCGAAACTACAGAAACAAAGAGAAATAAAATAACTGATTTTTACCTACCTGCGAATCCATGCAATAATCAAAGAAGAGGTGAGCAGCTAATTTCTACCTGAGGATGTACACACAGAACTGAAACTACTGGTTGAACGAAAGAATATAATCCGCTGAGACGTACCTAACTTTGAACCAACGACGATTTAACACGGCTATAAATAGTGACAGACAAACAGAAACTATTCAGAACGAAAAATGACACTGAAGATGGCACAACGCTGAAACCGGTTTGTCTCCAAACCAAATTTGACAAGGGATGACGGAAAATCGTTCCACATTACATCACTATGGTCTTTCCTATGTCATCTCTAGGTAGTAGGGCTAGTGGGAGCGAGGACCCTAGCTTCTCCATATTCCTAGAGGAAATGACTTTACCTTTTCCAAATCCCTCTCTCGCAATGTTAAGCAGAGTTCTTTTGGCTGCCTGCTCTATGGTTATATGAAGAGGCTCAAGTTCAAGGATTACTTCCAGCGCTGTCGTCGGACATGTGCGCATCCCTCCTGTTATACAGACACATGCCAGTCGTTGTAGCTTGGTGAGCGATTGGCGCACCGTGGCATCATGATGTAAAGCCATCTCAGGATCCTGGGATTTTCTCGCCAGACGCTTACACACCATTAACGCTTTCCTGGCCCTGGAGGTGATCGCGTCCACATGTTTCTTCCATAGTAGTTTGGTGTCTAGGAATAGTCCCAGATACTTCACTTCGCTGGCGACGCTAACCGCGACCCCCTCCAAGGTTATGTTCCTCATGCCCGGAAGGGCGTTATGGCGTTATTTCCTATGGCTTTATTGCACGACATCCATGCATATATGACTTTTTGAGTACTTACATAAATATGGAGATAGCTATCTATTCAAACAACACTTCTTTTTAAAACTTTTTTTACTTTTTTAAATATATAAAAGCATATTGGTTTTGCGGACTAAGGCAAAAATTGATATATTTTGCTTAAATGTGATAAAATGTGCTTAAATGTATTAAATTAAAAGTGGTAATATATGGTAGAACAAATCGTGCTACAATATTGAAAATTATTACTTTTAAAAGATTCGACCATATATGCAAATAAATATGTATGTATATGCATGTATGACTTTTTGATCACTTACTTAAAAACATATTGGTTCTGCGGACTAAAGCAGAAACTGATATACAATTTTGATAAAAAGTAAAATTTCAGAAGGCTCTGATATATTTTTACTAAGCACCACGAAATTTAAGAAATTCAAAGTGATTGCCAAATATCGACCAATTTGCTCGAATATACCAATGATACGCCCCAGTTAATGCAATAATTTGCTATTGGCTAAAAATAGAAAGTTTACAAGCAACCATTTCTTCTACAGATTGTTGCAGATGCTTAAAGTTGTATTTCTAGAAATCGAAAAATCGTATGAAGCTCTTTTTAATCAAGATAGAATATTAAATTTGTACACTGCTTACCTTGAACGTGGCCAAATACTTCAAACTCTACTGAAATGAGCATTCGAATATCAGGCATTCCCATGATTAATTTGTCTCAATAGCATCTATTGCATTTGGTGAATATGATATAACTGTATTACTTAATTGTTCTGCCTCTTGAAAGTGTCAGTGAAACTAACGAACGCGTATATAAATATTTATGAATGCACATATGCCAGTATTTCATTTACAATTTTCCCACTGATAAAAATAATATATGTATGCTTTACAATTATAAGGATTATTTAATAGCCAATGCAATTTTATTACATCGACTGCTTTGTTCAAACTAAAAATATTCTACGATATTTCATCCAAATGCGACGAAACTAAACGAAATATTTTGATTTTCTAAAGGTAAAACACACGTCGTCTAATTCCTTTTTCATTATCTACCTCTACAACTGGTTAGTTGTAGCACATTATACACAAATACACATGAATTTTCAAGAAAACAACATCTCTCTTGTTGTACATTTTGCTTAATTTATGAAAGCAAAGAGTAATCCTCCTGTATTCATATAAGTATTTGTACAGGGTCCCAAATTTTGCGCATAATAGTTCTCTCGAACTAGGCCGCTGTGACTGAGTGGTTAGAGATGCATACTACAACTCCGTAGGTCCTGGGTTCGATGTCGGCCAACATCTAAATATTAGGAAAAGTTTCTTCTGACAACGGTTGCTCCTCGGCAGGCAATGGAAAATCTCCGAGTGTATTTCTGTCATAAAAAAACTTCTCACAAAATCCATTAGCCGAACTGTGGACAAATTGGAGGAGAAACTCGAGCAAACCTTTATCAAAAGGGTAAGCGCCAAAATATTTGTATTCCCGAGCGCACTTGTGCACAAGGGAAAAAGTGTGTTTGCATTGTTCAACTTTACGTTCAACTCAGCGCAGGGTTGCACGAAAAAAAGTTGAATGGCTAAAGATATCAAAATATGAAAAAATATCAAAATATTCGCCGTAAAAAGGTGTTTGCATTTTTCAACTTTTGGTTGAATGGCCTTTCAACTAACCGCATTCAACAAAGTTGGTCGCCAGCAAACATTTAGCCATTCAACTTTTTTTTCGTGCAACCCCGAGTGGAGTTGAACGCAAATGTTGAACGAAAAGTTGAACAATGCAAACACTGCTTTATATAACATTATTCACATAACACTTGTTTGTAACAGCCAAAACAAATCGATATAGATATAGGCAAATGTATACACATGTGTTCATAATGTAAAAAGAACACGGTCAAAAATTTGGGTTTAATTTTTAAACTGAGCTGGGGCTACTGCCTTTTTAATCTTTTATAGTCTACTTTTTAAACTAGTCAATAGCTTTAAGCAATTTTTAATACATTCTAATTTAAATTTTAGTCCAGCAGCCAAGAAAATGAGAAAATGAGAAGGTTTCTTATGATACGCATACGATGAGAGCAGTAGTGAAGGCAGGCGGCATGACACAAAGGGAGCACTGTGGCTAGTCATGTCGGCTGGGCTGGGTTCTTCCTTCACCACTGTTCCCTGCGCCATAGCAGAGAAAAGTCATGCCTTGTCAAACGTCTTAACGGACGGACACAGCGCAAAAATTCAAAACTAAAAAAAAATCCGTTACAAAAAAAGAAGGAATGTCAAGGNGTTACAAAAAAAAAGGAATGTTAAAAATCAAATATTTAAAATAAACTGTCAAGCAAAAGTAAACCAAAACCAAACTACGAAACCTAAAATGAAAAGCAAATGAACCAAGCAAAAACCCTAAGGTCGAATATGGTTGGGGCCACTGGTGTAAGTGTGGCCCCTGGTGCTGACCCACCCTCATCATTGTTACCGGTGCACCATATTCCCGATGACCCCATTATTAAGTTCCTAGTGTGCCCCCTAAGGAATGAGTAAAGTCAGCATTCCCATTTAAAAATTACAAATTATTTATAAGAATTAATTTTTCTTATAACTAAATTAATCCTAACATTTAAAAGAAATTAAGTAGACTTAAAAGCTAAGCGTCTTCATAAATCTTAGCTAAGGGTGAGTATTTAATCAGTTTAAAGTAGGTCTAGGTTAAGGTAGGTAGTGTATATAAATTTTCCAAAAGGCAAATATATTTTAAGTAGTAGCAAGTTAGTATACTAAGGTAAATCTAAGTGAGGTATTTTTAGAGAAAATTTTTTTTGTTATAACTCTTAGATTATTATTTATTTAAAGTAGCTTTAGTTGAGTTTTTGTTAAATTTTTATTTTATGGTAATACATATCAGGTTATTTTAGTTATATATCTTCCGGTTCTATTTATTTATTTAATACTACTTTGAAAGTTTTATTTTTATTTTATTTATTTATGTGGGAACTGGCGCGCGGGCAACCCGCAGCGGACAAACGTACTGACCTCATTAATACACCTCTGACATAAAGGGACGAGCAACACTGACGAACGAAGGGGAGACAAGAAATACAAAAAAGGACAGTGAAGTTAGTCTTCAAACTGCACAACGACCAAACGGACGGGATAAAACTACAAGCGCACGCAATAAAATTGTTAACATACAAACGAAGGAAAAAGTGTTTTTATTATCTCGGAAGTAAAGCCATCCTACATAAATTGGTGCCAGTAGTGAGATGAAGCTACGCGGGTGAAATAAATAAGAACAATAAACTAAAAACTTCATTGTATTGTGTGCGCGTGAATAATTAACTTTAAATCGCAATAAATTGGCGCTACACGATCGTAAAGTGCGTGTGGACACTCCGTCAAAAAATATTACAAATGGAATTGACTTAAATTATATTGTTGGTGGGCGCAAGAATTGTGCGGCATTGTAAACTGTACTAGCCAAACGCATAAAGTGGACATTGTGGTGCCAAATCAAGGGCAATCAAGGTGACTATCTTCGAACCGCAAGAAAATAGCGGTTAAATTGTGCAGCGGCAAATACACGATAGCCAAAGCAGAGGAAGAACGCTAAGTAAGCAGCGGTTGGTAACGGCGACAGAACAAAATAGCGCCAGTAACAAGACGGGAGTAGCAAAGCGACAGCGGCGAGGGACGACAGCTATAACATTGCCGGCGAAGCCAAGCATAGCATTCAACCATCCCAACAAGGGTAGCGCTAGCAGCATCGTGACTCCAGTAATAAGGCAACGCAGAAGAGCGTTGGCGCATAACGATTAAAGCAGAGCAGAATTTTGAAGACGTAGCAAGCTAAGTCGTAGTTTTAGTTGTTTTTATTGTAATGTGTATTTCTTTTACTTTTAACCGTTTATTGTCTGCGCATATGCGTACGTATGTATGTCTATTTAACTCTCACATAGTATAGCGGTGTATAAATTGCGCCGACAGTGGTGGCGACATAAAAAATATACCAGAAAGTAAAACATATTTTAATTTTGTACAGCAGTGGCGAGAAAAAAGAGAAAGCTTTTTAAATGTCTCGATAGTTGTGTAAATCGATTAAAAAACAAAAACTAAACGCATTAAAATACAGTAACTAAATTTGATACTTAACTATATTAAAGAAATATTTATTTAACCCTTTTTGTAATTGAAATTGTAAGACTATGGACCGTGACCAAATCTTAGGACTGACTGTGGACGGATTAAAGGAAAAGTTAGACGGGTTAGGGCTAGCGACGGACGGACGGAAGGCTACACTGCAGGATAGGCTGCTGGAGTACTATGGACTGAATGTTAGCGATAGTGAGGACCCTGATCAACATGAGGTTGTAAATCGGCGTGGTGCGCCCGGGGCAAGAGTGGAGCGATCTATGTTCACACTGCGTGACATAGAAAAGTCTCTAACCAAATTCAGCGGGTCCGGTCAGCCCAGTTTCGAAAAATGGCTGGAAGACTTTGAGGAAAATGCTTTGGCCGTACAGTGGAATGAACTTCAAATGTTCATTTACGCGAAGCAATTGTTGAAAGGTGCAGCTAGGTTATTCGTGCGAAGCCAAGGCGGTATAAATAGTTGGTGTTCGCTTAAAGCAGCGTTGCGTAGGGAGTTTGGTACCACTTTTTCGGCCATCGAAGTTCATCGCGCTCTCCAAAATCGTCGCAAGCGTCCAGATGAAGACTTCCGTGAATATTTATACGTGATGATGGAGATCGGCAAATCAGTAAATCTAGACGACTCCAGTCTGATTGAATACTACATCGAGGGAATACAAGACTCCAGAGCAAATAAGTGTAATCTGTATCAGGCTAAGAATTTAGATGAGCTGAAAGAACAAATAAAAGTATACGAAAAGTCGCGGTCACATAAGCCTTCGAATACAAACTTTGGGCAGCCATCGGCCTCAAACAAGGCTGCTCCAAGCTCGAATCCAGCGGCGAAGAAATGCTTTAATTGTGGTGATTCCTCACATTTCGCGCGAAACTGCCCACGGAGGCGTACAAACCTTACATGTTTCAAATGCGGCCAGTTAGGACATCGCGCTGCACAGTGCAAAGATGTAGATAAATCGATGAAGTCTGAGAGGAGCCGTGTCAACATGATGTCGATTGCGAAGAAATGTGGCTTGATTTTTAAAGACATAAATTTCAATGGGCGTAACGTGTCCGCACTTATAGATACGGGTTCTGACTTATGTTTGATGCGTTACGATACGCTCATGATGTTAAACCTTGATATTGAGTTGAGCAAGGAGAAGAGAAGACTGGTAGGGATCGGCAGGAGCGAACTCACCACAATGGGTAGCTTCAATGTAACTATCATCATAGATGACGTCGAGTTAAACATCGAGTTCCACGTGGCCAGAGAACGAGACATAAACTATGCCGTGGTAATCGGCAATAATGTGTTGAGGCAGGTAGATCTGGTAGTCACAGAAGAGGGTGCAGAATTCAGGAAGAAGGTCGGCGGAATGGTGCTGCAAGCGGAGGCCCAAGGGCCGGTGAAGGAAGACAAGTGCGTCAAAGCAGTTACGCGTAAAGAGGCAGCAGACAATACGATTAGTGGCGCGGATGCCCGCAAAGGGGCGGTAAGGCCCGAAGATGCGGCAGTGGCGGTGCGGGTGCATAAGAGGGCGCGAGAGACGTTGGCGGCAGCGCATAGCCAAGGCGCAGGGCGTTATACTGTGACTGATAGGCTACGTGGAGGCGGGTTGATGCATCAGACTACCGATAAAGCGAACGAAGAGGTCGGGAGCGTGCCCTCCGTTGTAGTTAAAGACCTGGATGCGGAAGAAAATGGAAATCGTGTTACCGAGCTGATCGGCGAATTCAAGGACTTATGCCTCGTGGCCGGCATAAAAGAAGCAACCGAGATAGAGGTTGACCTGGCGCATCTATGTAACTCGGACGCAGACGCCGTGCAAAGCCTGATAAAAGCGTACAAACCCAGGAACAACGTTCGGGCCCCGGTGGAAATGAAAATTCTTCTAAGCGATGACAGCCCTGTGTACGAAAGGCCAAGACACATGTGCTAGGTAGACCGGTGTGTGGTGGAAAGGCAAACAGCAGAGTGGCTCGAGGAAGGCATCATCCAGCCTAGCAGTTCGGATTACGCGTCACCCGTAGTGTTAGTCTCCAAAAAAGATGGAAGCAAACGTCTTTGCTGCGACTATCGACGACTAAACGAAAAGATTGTACGCGATCATTTCCCGATGCCTATGATGGATGATGTCATCGAACAGCTGCAAGGGTTCACTGTTTTTACGACTCTCGACCTTATGAATGGCTTTTTCCACGTTCCTATGGCGGCTTGCTCAAGGAAGTAGAAGAGAAGAAGAAGTTCCTGAAGAGAAAGATTGATTTTCTCGGATACGTCATCGCGGACGGCTCAATAAAGCCATCAGATGCGAAGATGAACGCTATCCATAATTTTCCCCTACCAAGCAACCGTAAGGCAGTACAACGTTTCCTGGGACTGACGTCGTATTTTAGGAGGTTCGTCGAAAACTATGCCATGATTGCGAAACCACTATCCGACCTGCTGAGGAAAGATGTCAATTTCAAATTGGAGGAGGAGCAGTTGGCCGCCTTTCAGCAACTGAAGTTGGCATTAGTAAACGCGCCAGTCCTGAAACTCTACAACCCCAAAGCAGCGACTGAAGTGCACACAGATGCTTGCATGTACGGCTATGGGGCAGTGATGCTACAGAGGGATAGCGACGACCAACTGTTCCATCCCGTTCAGTACATGAGCCGCCGAGCCAAGCCTTCAGAGGAGAAATACCACTCTTATGAGGTGGCTAGAGGTTTTGGCGATCGTGGAAGCGCTCAAAAAGTGGAGAGTCTATCTGATGGGAATAAAATTTAAGATAGTCACCGACTGCAACGCATTCGCAATGACGTTGAAGAAGCGAGCTGTTCCTCTAAGAGTATCTCGCTGGGCGATGCTATTACAGGACTATGACTACGAAATTGAGCACAGGAGTGGCACTAAAATGCAATATGTCGACGCCTTAAGCAGAGTGACTTGCCTCATGTTAGAAGATTCATTGGTTCATCGATTGAAGCAGGCGCAACAACGCGACGACTGGACGCGAGCAATTCGTGCAGTGCTGGAGAAAGACGGCTTTGAGGATTTCTACCTCAAGCACGGCGTTCTCTACAAGGACCCAGTCAAGGAACTAATAGTTGTACCATCGCTTATGGAAGACGAGTTGATTAAAATGGCGCACAGGCAAGGGCATTTCTCGGTTAGGAAGACGCAAGATGCGGTTGAGAAGTCCTTTTACATCCCGCACCTAAGCCCGAAAGTCTCGAAGGTCGTAAGCAGTTGCGTGGCATGCATAATAACCGATGCGAAAGCAGGAAAGAAGGAAGGATTCCTAAACCCGATCGATAAGGAGGACAGGCCACTCGGGACCTTTCACATAGACCACGTGGGTCCAATGGAAGTGACGAAGAAAGCGTACAATTTCATTTTGGTGGTGGTAGATGCGTTTTCAAAGTTCGTGTGGCTCTATCCCACTAAAAATACTGGCGCGGAACCAGTGGTCGAACGGTTGAAGAAGCAGTCCGCGCTCTTTGGTAATCCGAGGCGCATCATTACTGACCGAAGCACAGCCTTCAAAGCACATCTCTTCAAAGAATATTGCGAAGGCGAGCGTATTCAGCATTTACTAATAGCCACTGGTGTTCCACGGGTTAACGGACAAGTGGAGCGCATGCACCGGATCATCGTGCCCATGATCTCCAAGCTGTGCAGCGAGAACCCAGGGGAGTGGTACAAACACGTAGATCGCGTACAGCAATTGGTGAATAATACTCCACCGAGAAGTACCAAGCAATCGCCGTTTAGAATACTGACGGGCTTGGAGATGCGGGTTACTGGGACACCACAATTACGGGAGTTGTTAGAGGACGCTGCCTGTGATGAACTAGATGCGGAACGAGAGGAGATACGACGAGAAACACAGGAAAACCTAGCAATTATCCAGCAAGAGAACCGTCGCTCATTTAATAAGCGCAGGCGCGCAGCGGTCGAGTACGCTATCGACGACTTAGTGGCCATTAAGAGGACACAGTACGGATCGGGGTTAAAGTTGAGGCCGAAGTTTTTGGGACCCTACAAGGTTATAAAGAAGACGAAGCACGGGCGGTACGAAGTTGCGAAAGTCGGAGACCACGAAGGTCCAGGGCGTACCACGAAGGTTGCCGAGTTTATGAAGAGATGGGTTCCTCCATTCGAGTCGAATGAGCACACAGGATGGCCGGATGTGGGAACTGGCGCGCGGGCAACCCGCAGCGGACAAACGTACTGACCTCATTAATACACCTCTGACATAAAGGGGAGACAAGAAATAGAAAAAAGGACAGTGAAGTTAGTCTTCAAACTGCACAACGACCAAACGGACGGGATAAAACTACAAGCGCACGCAATAAAATTGTTAACATACAAACGAAGGGAAAAGTGTTTTTATTATCTCGGAAGTAAAGCCATCCTACATTTATTTATTTTTAAGTTGTATTATGTTATTTTATTTATATGTATATATATATATATATGTATATAATTCGTTTTATTAATTTAAAAGTCGCGTTTATTTGTAAAAAAAATTGGCATTTCAAATTTTTGTAGGAGGTGGTTTATTTTATTTTCTTCACTTTAGTTAATTGTCTTTGATTTGATTCCATTTCAATTTTTTTATTTAATTTAAGTTTATTTTAATTTAATACACTTTTATTTATTCCAAATTTATATCCATGATTATGTTCTATACCCGTTTTATTATTTGATCAAAACCTAGTAACTCCTTATTCCAAGATACATACGTCGATGACATCATATGTCTTGTAACGGGAGACAAGGAAGAACAAATTCTAGGCTATCTCAACGACCAACACACGAGTATAAATTTCACTATGGATAAGGAAAACGAAGGCAAAATAAACTATTTGGACATAACAATTAAAATAAATAAGGTTACCAACAAATGCGAATTCGGGATATATAGAAAGCCCACGGCCACAGACACGATAATACACAATACTTCAAACCACCCTCAACAGCACAAAAATGCAGCCTTTAGACATCTAATAACCAGGCTTGAACGAACCCCATTGGAAAAAGAAGCTTACAGCAAAGAACTTAATACGATATACGCAATCGCGGAAAATAACGGATACAGAGAGGGCTTAGTAAACAAGATAAGAAGAGAAACAAAAACGAAGAAATCAAATAAGAAGGAAAATAATGAAAAGGCTTGGGCAGTCTTGACTTATACGGGCAAAACTTCATATAAATTGGCCAAGGTATTCCAAAAGTATAACATTAATACAGCATTTAGAACGAAGGACAATGTGGGGAGGATACTACGAAATAGTGCAAACGAGGAAGACCCACTAGACAAGCAAGGTGTATATAAGTTGACTTGCGAATGTCAACATAGTTTCATAGGACAAACAGGGCGCAAGATAAAAACAAGATATCGTGAACATATAAAGGACTACAACAAAAAAATGCTAAAACTTTCTACCACCCCGGAATCGAACTTCGCAAACCATATGGCAGAAAACCATTGAACGCCAATGAAAATAGGAAAGACAGCCAAAGCTCTCCATGTACAGCACAAAGGACGACGCCTAAACGTATTAGAGAATATGGAGATATACAAACAAAAGACGTTCGTCGGAAAAATAATAAATGAGCAAATAAACACCGCATCTGATATATTATTCGAACCACTCAGGCTACTATACGCAAAACAAAACAGAAACCCTGCAACTACCATAAACAATGAAATGCAGGTCCAAACTACAGAAACAAAGAGAAAGAAAATAACTGATTTTTACCTACCTGCGAATCCATGCAACAATCAAAGAAGAGGTGAGCAGCT
>NW_016164852.1:4587-13620 GCF_001687245.7 Rhagoletis zephyria | reverse complement strand
ATAAAAAGGTGTTTGCATTGTTCAACTTTTGGTTGAATGGCCTTTCAATTAACCGCTTTCAACAAAGTTGTTCGCCAGCAAATATTTAGCCATTCAACTTTTTTTTCGTGCAACCCCGAGTTGAGTTGAACGCAAATGTTGAACGAAAAGTTGAGCAATGCAAACACTGCTTTATATAACTTTATTCACATAACGGTTGTTTGTAACAGCCAAAACGAATCGATATAGATATAGGCAAATGTATACACATGTGTTCATAATGTAAAAAAAACTCGGTCAAAAATTTGGGTTTAATTTTTAAACTGAGCTGGGGCTACTGCCTTTTTAATCTTTTATAGTCTACTTTTTAAACTAGTGAATAGTTTTAAGCAATTTTTAATATATTCTAATTTAAATTTTAGTCCAGCAGCCAAGAAAATGAGAAAATGAGAAGGTTTCTTATGATACGCATACGATGAGAGCAGTAGTGAAGGCAGGCGGCATGACACAAAGGGAGCACTGTGGCTAGTCATGTCGGCTGGGCTGGGTTCTTCCTTCACCACTGTTCCCTGCGCCATAGCAGAGAAGTCATGCCTTGTCAAACGTCTTAACGGACGGACACAGCGCAAAAATTCAAAACTAAAAAAAAATCCGTTACAAAAAAAAGGAATGTTAAAAATCAAATATTTAAAATAAATTGTCAAGCAAAAGTAAACCAAAACCAAACTACGAAACCTAAAATGAAAAGCAAATGAACCAAGCAAACTAAGCAAAAACCCTAAGGTCGAATATGGTTGGGGCCACTGGTGTAAGTGTGGCCCCTGGTGCTGACCCACTCTCATCATTGTTACCGGTGCACCATATTCCCGATGACCCCATTATTAAGTTCCTAGTGTGCCCCCTAAGGAATGAGTAAAGTCAGCATTCCCATTTAAAAATTACAATTTATTTATAAGAATTAACTTTTCTTATAATTAATTAATCCTAACATTTAAAAGAAAGTAAGTAGACTTAAAAGCTAAGCGTCTTCATAAATCTTAGCTAAGGGTGAGTAATTAATCAGTTTAAAGTAGGTCTAGGTTAAGGTAGGTAGTGTATATAAATTTTCCAAAAGGCAAGTATATTTTAAGTAGTAGCAAGTTAGTATACTAAGGTAAATCTAAGTGAGGTATTTTTAGAGAAAAAAAATAAAAAGTTAAGGAAGCTAAGCCAAATCAGGTAGGTAGACACCTCTGGTGGTTAAGCACGTCAGGTAAGTATAAATCAGGTAAGAAAATTTAATAAATTAAATTTTAATTAAGGTAAGGAGAAGCTCGGCCAAACACTAACATATGTGGAAACGCCAATCTATTATTATTATTATTATAAGTCAGTTAGGTAAGTCTCTAATTCAAGGTGAGTAATTCCGGTAAGTATGATCCTAGTAGGTAAGCTAAGATAAATCGTTGATCTCGTTATTTTCCTTAGTTTACTTCTCTTTTACTTTCTTTATTTAATTATCNTAAATTTAATAAATTAAATTTTAATTAAGGTAAGTCAGTTAGGTAAGTCTCTAATTCAAGGTGAGTAATTCCGGTAAGTATGATCCTAGTAGGTAAGCTAAGATAAATCGTTGATCTCGTTATTTTCCTTAGTTTACTTCTCTTTTACTTTCTTTATTTAATTATCTGTATTGCTTTTGCCATTTTTTATTAGTATCGTTAGTTATTTGCATTCAGTTCTTTATTATACGTGGCCTTTATTTTGTTATAACTCTTAGATTATTATTTATTTAAAGTAGCTTTAGTTGAGTTTTTGTTAAATTTTTATTTTATGGTAATACATATCAGGTTATTTTAGTTATATATCTTCCGGTTCTATTTATTTATTTAATACTACTTTGAAAGTTTTATTTTTATTTTATTTATTTATTTATTTTTAAGTTGTATTATGTTATTTTATTTATATGTATATATATATATATATGTATATAATTCGTTTTATTAATTTAAAAGTCGCGTTTATTTGTAAAAAAAAATTGGCATTTCAAATTTTTGTAGGAGGTGGTTTATTTTATTTTCTTCACTTTAGTTAATTGTATTTGATTTGATTCCATTTCAATTTTTTTATTTAATTTATGTTTATTTTAATTTAATACACTTTTATTTATTCCAAATTTATATACATGATTATGTTCTATACCCGTTTTATTATTTGATCAAAACCTAGTAACTCTTTATTCCCTATTTATTGCCTTGTAATATATATGGGTCATTTCGTACAATAGTTACAAATTAGGTATTTTCTCTTTTTTTTATAAATTTAGTTCCTCTATTTTAAGTCATTTTCATATAAATTTGCTTATTCCTTACATTACTTCTTAATGGTGTTTCTTATACACCTGTTCTTTTCCTTTAGGTTATTTTTCTTCTTAAAAACTTCAAAGCTTATAATCCCTATTTTATGATTAATAAAAGTCCTATTTTGCAGATTTCCTTTGGCTCTTTATATTACTTTAATATTTTTATTTTTTTGTTTTGAATAATTTTTTCTCCCCACCCTAATGTGCAAGTTGCAGCAGGCCTTGGTAAGGGCACTGCTGTTGTTGTTGTCGCTGGTATTGCGCGCTGTTGTTGTTAGTGTTGCGCGCTGCTGTTGTTGGTGTTGCTCCTTCCGCAGTCGCTGGCGCTTTGGCGCGCTCGGTTGCCGCTCTTTGGGCTGTTGATAGTTACCGCTCCCTGGGCGGTTGCTGGTGACCCGGTCGACTATCCCGGTTGCTGTTGTTGTTGTTGGTGCCGACCCTTCCCCGGTCGCTGGCGACTTGGCGCGCTCGGTCGCCGCTCTTTGGGCGGTTGCTGGAGTCCCGGGTGCTTACCCCTGTTGTTTNGGTGACCCGGTCGACTATCCCGGTTGCTGTTGTTGTTGTTGGTGCCGACCCTTCCCCGGTCGCTGGCGACTTGGCGCGCTCGGTCGCCGCTCTTTGGGCGGTTGCTGGAGTCCCGGGTGCTTACCCCGGTTGTTGGTTACCCGGGTTCTTACCCCGGTTGCTGTTGTTGTTGTTGGTGCCGCTCCTTCCGCGGTCGCTGGCGCCTTGGCGCGCTCAGTTGCCGCTCTTTGGCCGGTTGCTAGTTGCCGCTCCCTGGGCGGTTGGTCGTAGAGGGGTTAAAGGGCACCTGACTGAGCACGATCTCGCTGGGTGGTATGCCTTCAAAGCTGGTGGCCCACCCCTGCGGTCGTGAATCTGCTGCCGACATTAGTTGTGCTCGCCAAGGTATACTCGGCGTAGCCTCTAGCTTTCCCGATATCCTTTTTAAATTTTAGTTTTGTTTTGTTGAAGCCATTCTCCATTGTTGTTGTTGGTGCCGCTCCTTCCGCGGTCGCTGGCGCCTTGGCGCGCTCGGTTGCCGCTCTTTGGCCGGTTGCTAGTTGCCGCTCCCTGGGCGGTTGGTCGTAGAGGGGTTAAAGGGCACCTGACTGAGCACGATCTCGCTGGTTGGTATGCCTTCAAAGCTGGTGGCCCGCCCCTGCGGTCATGAATCTGCTGCCGACATTAGTTGTGCTCGCCAAGGTATACTCGGCGTAGCCTCTAGCTTTCCCGATATCCTTTTTAAATTTTATTTTTGTTTTGTTGAAGCCATTCTCCGCAATTTCCGCACTTGACACTACTGACACCACCGTTTTTGCCGAGAAATCATTAAAATAATTTATCACTTTCACAATTAGGTACGAGCGACTATTGCCCGCTGTTAATTTCAGAATGTCAAATGGTTGACTGCGGAGTTGCCAACGGGTTTTTATACCCTTGCGCTGCGGGAATATTAAATTTGGAAGAATAGCGGGCACTGCGTCATTTGGACTAGCTCCGCTACTCTTCCAAATGGAATTTGCCGCAGTGCAAGGAGGAATATCAAAAACAATCCGGGGTTTCCGTGACTCCTTTGCAAGTATTTTTACCGGACTTAACCGCAAAAAAAAATCTTTGAAAATTGTTAGTTTACAAATTTCACAGTTTCGTGGTGAATACGAAGGTCAGAATTTTATCTAGCTCATGTGCTAGGTATAATTTGACAGCTTCTAAGTGTAATCAGCCTTAACATGAGTTTAATTTTTTCAGAAACGGTTCACTTTTCAACTTTTTCAACAATTTTCANTTGGTCTTGCTTTCCACTCTTGGTTTTTTTAGATATGGCAACACAGTCCTGCTGCCATTTCCACATATTCTGCATGTACTCTCATAAAATTAAACAACAATCAATTTTTTATAAAAAAGCTGTAATATACTAAAAGTATTTATTTGTTTGAACGTGCACACTCTAACTGCGCATATATTGAGTGTAAATAACGTGTAAATTTAGTGGAATTAGTGCATTATATATTGTGAAATAGTGCCATACAAGTTGGTGAAAATTACAAACTTTAATAACAAATTACTTAAAAACTATAAGGTTGCGCGCTTTGAAACTTCATACAGGGAACTATTAGACCCCCATCTACCTCCCATATTTTCCTTAATGCTGAACTCCGGGGTTAGCAATCTAAAGCCCACCCGTTTTTACTTTCTACAAAATAATTTATGCAACCACTCATACGCGGTTTAGCGTTATATTGATACGCCGTTTTGCACTATGTTTATGCGCGGTTTTGTACTTCAAATGACGATATATATGTAGATATATAAATAAGTATTACTGATTTAAAATAAAACCTCATTTATGTACATACATATGTATATCATCAAAAGCAAGAAGAATGAACAAATCAACGATTTGATACGAGGGCCGCGTGGCGCGATCGCGGCGCGGGGTGGCGAGCGAACGCGGACCACCGCTAAAGAGACACCATTTACTTTTTGTATTGAAATAAGATCGTATGACCTTATTTCGCATATGTAAAATTTTTGCTTNCTCCATTAACGCTTTCCTGGCCCTGGAGGTGATCGCGTCCACATGTTTCTTCCATAGAAGTTTGGTGTCTAGGATTAGTCCCAGATACTTCACTTCGCTGGCGACGCTAACCGCGACCCCCTCCAAGGTTATGTTCCTCATGCCCGGAAGGGCGATATGGCGTTATTTCCTATGGCTTTATTGCACGACATCCATGCATATATGACTTTTTGAGTACTTACATAAATATGGAGATAGCTATCTATTCAAACAACACTTCCTTTTAAAACGCTTTTTTTTACTTTTTCTTAAATATATAAAAACATATTAGGGGTATTCTCTGAGTCTTGCAAAGCCCTTGCATGGTGCACAGATTGCACGGATTGCACGGTAAAAACCGGTTTTTGTATGGGACAGCTTTGCAAACCGTGCAATCCGTGCACCGTGCAAGGGCTTTGCAAGACTCAGAGAATACCCCTATTGATTTTGCGGATTAAGGCAAAAATTGATATATTTTGCTTAAATGTGATAAAATGTGCTTAAATGTATTAAATTAAAAGTGGTAATATATGGTAGAACAAATCGTGCTACAATATTGAAAATTATTACTTTTAAAAGATTCGACCATATATGCAAATAAATATGTATGTATATGCATGTATGACTTTTTGATCACTTACTTAAAAACATATTGGTTCTGCGGACTAAAGCAGAAACTGATATACAATTTTGATAAAAAGTAAAATTTCAGAAGGCTCTGATATATTTTTACTAAGCACCACGAAATTTAAGCAAATTCAAAGTGATTGCCAAATGTCGACCAAATTGCTCGAATATACCAATAATACGCCCCAGTTAATGCAATAATTTGCTATTGGCTAAAAAAGGTAGGTAGACACCTCTGGTGGTTAAGCACGTCAGGTAAGTATAAATCAGGTAAGAAAATTTAATAAATTAAATTTTAATTAAGGTAAGGAGAAGCTCGGCCAAACACTAACATATGTGGAAACGCCAATCTATTATTATTATTATTATAAGTCAGTTAGGTAAGTCTCTAATTCAAGGTGAGTAATTCCGGTAAGTATGATCCTAGTAGGTAAGCTAAGATAAATCGTTGATCTCGTTATTTTCCTTAGTTTACTTCTCTTTTACTTTCTTTATTTAATTATCTGTATTGCTTTTGCCATTTTTTATTAGTATCGTTAGTTATTTGCATTCAGTTCTTTATTATACGTGGCCTTTATTTTGTTATTACTCTTAGATTATTATTTATTTAAAGTAGCTTTAGTTGAGTTTTTGTTAAATTTTTATTTTATGGTAATACATATCAGGTTATTTTAGTTATATATCTTCCGGTTCTATTTATTTATTTAATACTACTTTGAAAGTTTTATTTTTATTTTATTTATTTATTTATTTTTAAGTTGTATTATGTTATTTTATTTATATGTATATATATATATATATGTATATAATTCGTTTTATTAATTTAAAAGTCGCGTTTATTTGTAAAAAAAAATTGGCATTTCAAATTTTTGTAGGAGGTGGTTTATTTTATTTTCTTCACTTTAGTTAATTGTATTTGATTTGATTCCATTTCAATTTTTTTATTTAATTTATGTTTATTTTAATTTAATACACTTTTATTTATTCCAAATTTATATACATGATTATGTTCTATACCCGTTTTATTATTTGATCAAAACCTAGTAACTCTTTATTCCCTATTTATTGCCTTGTAATATATATGGGTCATTTCGTACAATAGTTACAAATTAGGTATTTTCTCTTTTTTTTATAAATTTAGTTCCTCTATTTTAAGTCATTTTCATATAAATTTGCTTATTCCTTACATTACTTCTTAATGGTGTTTCTTATACACCTGTTCTTTTCCTTTAGGTTATTTTTCTTCTTAAAAACTTCAAAGCTTATAATCCCTATTTTATGATTAATAAAAGTCCTATTTTGCAGATTTCCTTTGGCTCTTTATATTACTTTAATATTTTTATTTTTTTGTTTTGAATAATTTTTTCTCCCCACCCTAATGTGCAAGTTGCAGCAGGCCTTGGTAAGGGCACTGCTGTTGTTGTTGTCGCTGGTATTGCGCGCTGTTGTTGTTAGTGTTGCGCGCTGCTGTTGTTGGTGTTGCTCCTTCCGCAGTCGCTGGCGCTTTGGCGCGCTCGGTTGCCGCTCTTTGGGCTGTTGATAGTTACCGCTCCCTGGGCGGTTGCTGGTGACCCGGTCGACTATCCCGGTTGCTGTTGTTGTTGTTGGTGCCGACCCTTCCCCGGTCGCTGGCGACTTGGCGCGCTCGGTCGCCGCTCTTTGGGCGGTTGCTGGAGTCCCGGGTGCTTACCCCTGTTGTTGTTACCCGGGTTCTTACCCCGGTTGCTGTTTTGTTGTTGGTGCCGCTCCTTCCGCGGTCGCTGGCGCCTTGGCGCGCTCGGTTGCCGCTCTTTGGGCGGTTGCTAGTTGTCGCTCCCTGGGCGGTTGCTGGTGACCCGGATGCGTACCCCGGTTGTTGGTTACCCGGGTTCTTACCCCGGTTGCTGTTGTTGTTGTTGGTGCCGCTCCTTCCGCGGTCGCTGGCGCCTTGGCGCGCTCAGTTGCCCTCTGGCCGGTTGCTGTTGCCGTTGGCGTTGGTCTGGGGTAGGCACCTGACTGGCACATCTCGCTGGGTGGTAGCCTTAAGCTGGTGCCACTGCTCGGCTGCGCCGACATTAGGTCTGCGGTAACTCGGCTAGCTCAGCTTCCCGTCCTTTTATTAGTTGTGGAACATTTCCTTGTTGTGTGGGCCTTGTCGTGGCGCCGCTTCGTCTTTGCGTTGCTAGTTGCCGCTCCCTGGGCGGTTGGTCGTAGAGGGGTTAAAGGGCACCTGACTGAGCACGATCTCGCTGGTTGGTATGCCTTCAAAGCTGGTGGCCCGCCCCTGCGGTCATGAATCTGCTGCCGACATTAGTTGTGCTCGCCAAGGTATACTCGGCGTAGCCTCTAGCTTTCCCGATATCCTTTTTAAATTTTATTTTTGTTTTGTTGAAGCCATTCTCCGCAATTTCCGCACTTGACACTACTGACACCACCGTTTTTGCCGAGAAATCATTAAAATAATTTATCACTTTCACAATTAGGTACGAGCGACTATTGCCCGCTGTTAATTTCAGAATGTCAAATGGTTGACTGCGGAGTTGCCAACGGGTTTTTATACCCTTGCGCTGCGGGAATATTAAATTTGGAAGAATAGCGGGCACTGCGTCATTTGGACTAGCTCCGCTACTCTTCCAAATGGAATTTGCCGCAGTGCAAGGAGGAATATCAAAAACAATCCGGGGTTTCCGTGACTCCTTTGCAAGTATTTTTACCGGACTTAACCGCAAAAAAAAATCTTTGAAAATTGTTAGTTTACAAATTTACAGTTTCGTGGTGAATACGAAGGTCAGAATTTTATCAGCTCATGTGCTAGGTAAATTTGACAGCTTCTAAGTGTAATCAGCCTTACATGAGTTTAATTTTTTCAGAAACGGTTCACTTTTCAACTTTTTCAACAATTTTCTGACGAAACGCAGGATAAGGCAGAATATTTAGTCTAAGAGCCGGTGGTTGACCGACCTTCTCCGATCTGATAACTCGATGAACTCAAAATCAGCCAACCGTTTCTTAGCCATCGTAAGATAAAATATTTGTCACAATTATAACTACACGTGGTCACAATGAGCTCAAATATGGAGTGCAAACTAGGACTTTCTGCATTTAATTTTTAAATGAAAATTAGGGCTTGCGTTGTAATTTTTAAAATACACAAAACGGATTCAAAACTTTAATTGAATTCAAAATTATAGACCTACTATAATCAAAACACTCAGGGTGAGTCTTTGAGGCTCACTTTAGGATTTACGTTACAATTTTGTACTTTTGCAAAAAATTTTTAAAATACGTAATTAATTAATAAAATATAAATATGTAATAATTATTATAACCAGTTGGAAGAATACCCAAGATCTCAAGACAAAATATTATTTGGTGTGGGAATAATTAGTATTTAAATCTCAGAGTGAGACTGTGAGGCTCACTTTCGGAGAGTAGGGTAAAGTACAAAACCGCGCATCGTCGTTTCGCAAAACTGCGTAACTGACAAAATTGGATTTGCTCACCGAAGCTCTTGGCTCAAGTCTTATCCATTCTGCTGAAATTCACT
>NW_016164852.1:0-3133 GCF_001687245.7 Rhagoletis zephyria | reverse complement strand
TAGAAAGTTTACAAGCAACCATTTCTTCTACAGATTGTTGCAGATGCTTAAAGTTGTATTTCTAGAAATCGAAAAATCGTATGAAGCTCTTTTTAATCAAGATAGAATATTAAATTTGTACACTGCTTACCTTGAACGTGGCCAAATACTTCAAACTCTACTGAAATGAGCATTCGAATATCAGGCATTCCCATGATTAATTTGTCTCAATAGCATCTATTGCATTTGGTGAATATGATATAACTGTATTACTTAATTGTTCTGCCTCTTGAAAGTGTCAGTGAAACTAACGAACGCGTATATAATAATTTATGAATGCACATATGCCAGTATTTCATTTACAATTTTCCCACTGATAAAAATAATATATGTATGCTTTACAATTATAAGGATTATTTAATAGCCAATGCAATTTTATTACATCGACTGCTTTGTTCAAACTAAAAATATTCTACGATATTTCATCCAAATGCGACGAAACTAAACGAAATATTTTGATTTTCTAAAGGTAAAACACACGTCGTCTAATTCCTTTTTCATTATCTACCTCTACAACTGGTTAGTTGTAGCACATTATAGCCAGAAATGCGATTGCTTTATAAGAGGTAGAAAAATTTTGAAATATGAGTGTTTTTACTTTCTACAAAATAATTTATGCAACCTCTCATACGCGGTTTAGCGTTATATTGATACGCCGTTTTGCACTATGTTTACACGCGGTTTTGAACTTCATATGACGATATATATGTAGATATATAAATAAGTATTACTGATTTAAAATAAAACCTCATTTATGTACATACATATGTATATCATCAAAAGCAAGAAGAATGAACAAATCAACGATTTGATACGAGGGCCGCGTGGCGCGATCGCGGCGCGGGGTGGCGAGCGAACGCGGACCACCGCTAAAGAGACACCATTTACTTTTTTTATTGAAATAAGATCGTATGACCTTATTTCTCATATGTAAAATTTTTGCTTATGGCTTCATTTCACTTTCCTCATGGCCTTATTTCTCCATATCACGTGAAATAAAACCATATGGCGTTATTTCCTATGGCTTTATTGCACGACATCCATGCATGTATGACTTTTTGAGTACTTACATAAATATGGAGATAGCTATCTATTCAAACAACACTTCTTTTTAAAACGCTTTTTTTACTTTTTTTTTTTAAATATATAAAAACATATTGGTTTTGCGGACTAAGGCAAAAATTGATATATTTTGCTTAAATGTGATAAAATGTGCTTAAATGTATTAAATTAAAAGTGGTAATATATGGTAGAACAAATCATGCTACAATTTTGAAAAGTATTAGTTTTAAAAGATTCGACCATATATGCAAATAAATATGTATGTATATGCATGTATGACTTTTTGAGAACTTACTTAAAAACATAAAGCAGAAACTGATATACAATTTTGATAAAAAGTAAAATTTCAGAAGGCTCTGATATATTTTTACTAAGCACCACGAAATTTAAGCAAATTCAAAGTGATTGTCAAATATCGACCAAATTGCTCGAATATACTAATAATACGCCCCAGTTAATGCAATAATTTGCTATTGGCTAAAAATAGAAAGTTTACAAGCAACCATTTCTTCTACAGATTGTTGCAGATGCTTAAAGTTGTATTTCTAGAAATCGAAAAATCGTATGAAGCTCTTTTTAATCAAGATAGAATATTAAATTTGTACACTGCTTACCTTGAACGTGGCCAAATACTTCAAACTCTACTGAAATGAGCATTCGAATATCAGGCATTCCCATGATTAATTTGTCTCAATAGCATCTATTGCATTTGGTGAATATGATATAACTGTATTACTTAATTGTTCTGCGCCTTGAAAGTGTCAGTGTAACTAACGAACGCGTATATAAATAATATATGTATGCTTTACAATTATAAGGATTATTTAATAGCCAATGAAATTTTATTACATCGACTGCTTTGTTCAAACTAAAAATATTCTACGATATTTCATCCAAATGCGACGAAACTAAACGAAATATTTTGATTTTCTAAAGGTAAAACACACGTCGTCTAATTCCTTTTTCATTATCTACCTCTACAACTGGTTAGTTGTAGCACATTATACACAAATACACATGAATTTTCAAGAAAACAACATCTCTCTTGTTGTACATTTTGCTTAATTTATGAAAGCAAAGAGTAATCCTCCTGTATTCATATAAGTATTTGTACAGGGTCCTAAATTTTGCGCATAATAGTTCTCTCGAACTAGGCCGCTGTGACTGAGTGGGTAAAGATCCATACAAAAACTCCGTAGGTCCTGGGTTCGATGTCGGCCAACATCTAAATTAGGAAAAGTTTCTTCTGACAACGGTTGCTCCTCGGCAGGCAATCGAAAATCTCCGAGTGTATTTCTGTCATAAAAAAACTTCTCACAAAATCCATTAGCCGAACTGTGGACAAATTGGAGAAGAAACTCGAGCAAACCTTTATCAAAAGGGTAAGCGCCAAAATATTTGTATTCCCGAGCGCACTTGTGCACAAGGGAAAAAGTGTGTTTGCATTGTTCAACTTTGCGTTCAACATTTACGTTCAACTCAGCGCAGGGTTACACGAAAAAAAAGTTGAATGGCTAAAGCTATCAAAATATGAAAAAATATCAAAATATTCGCCATAAAAAGGTGTTTGCATTGTTCAACTTTTGGTTGAATGGCCTTTCAATTAACCGCTTTCAACAAAGTTGTTCGCCAGCAAATATTTAGCCATTCAACTTTTTTTTCGTGCAACCCCGAGTTGAGTTGAACGCAAATGTTGAACGAAAAGTTGAACAATGCAAACACTGCTTTATATAACATTATTCACATAACGGTTGTTTGTAACAGCCAAAACGAATCGATATAGATATAGGCAAATGTATACACATGTGTTCATAATGTAAAAAGAACACGGTCAAAAATTTGGGTTTAATTTTTAAACTGAGCTGGGGCTACTGCCTTTTTAATCTTTTATAGTCTACTTTTCAAACTAGTCAATAGTTTTAAGCAATTTTTTATATGTTCTAATTTAAATTTTAGTCCAGCAGCCGAGAAAATGAGAAAATAAGAAGGTTTCTTATGATACGCATACGATGAGAGCAGTAGTGAAGGCAGG
>NW_016164851.1:27590-29807 GCF_001687245.7 Rhagoletis zephyria | reverse complement strand
CACATTTGCGTCTGCCATCACTCATACGCAACGTCGTCTCACATTCAACACTTGTTGTCATAACAATGCACTTAGATGTTGCTTGCTTGCGTGTACATACATATGTATGTGCATGTGTGTTTACTTTTAATCAAAAATATATTTCATTATTATTTTTCATCAAGTTTCTAAGTACACAAATTCAATTTATTCACTTTCCACAATTTATGTAAATTATCCTTTTGCACCTTTGCCGCCAATAAGTACTGCACAAGTACAAGTAGGTAGGTATGTAAGTTAGTAGATTTGAACTACTGCTGCCTTCCACGGAGTCCAGATACAAGTGAGCCGCATACGCATTCTGTTGCCGCTTATATATTGCCAGCGACATATTCGGCCGACGCAAAAGGAACACGTCTCTATTCTTCGGCAGACATTTATTTCTTCGCATCCTTTCGCTTTCTAATGTTGCATGCTGGTATAAATCGTTGATTCCGTTGCCTTTCGCTTAAAGTATTTATATACATACATATGTACATACATATATGCACACATACTAATGTCAACATGCTGTTGCTCTTATGCATTTACATAAGTACACACAGCTAGAACAATAACAATTATGCAAAGAAGCAACAGCAGGAGCTGTGACAGCGGCAGTGGCAGTGGCGGTGGCAGCAGCAATTGCTTCTTTGGTTTATCACTTAGTTTTCATTGTTTGTCCTGCCACGCTTGGCTCGTTGACTTCCAGAGATAATTTAAACACTAAACTGTGCAGTTAAGTCTTAATGGATGGCTGGATAAATGTGGAAGACGTTCGATATGAATTAACTTTTAATTTTCAAGGGAAATTAGATACATATTACCTTGTTCTTATAAATGCACGCAAACAGAATGACAATTAGGGGATTCCGTTTAAAGCGAAAAGCTGGAAAGCGCGAAAAAACTTGACTACAAATGAAGCTCTGGTAGTTAAGTAATAGTCTCGAGACTTTTGAGAAGTGTTCAAGATTTAAAGGACTTTAAGTCGATATCGTGGGGGATTTTAATAATATCCTGCCGGAGGCAATAGTTAAGTCGTTGGATGAGCTTGTGCTCGAAGACAGTCTCATTCGTTGGCAATATGTGGCAGCGCTTGCCTGCATCGCATCGTAAATAGGGCCACCCCACTAGAGGAGCTGGAGAAACACGGCTGCCGGGTAATTGCCCACGCGGACGATGTTGCCGCTATGGTTAAAGGTAAATACCTGGATACGCTTTATGAAATAACCCAACGGTATCTTAACATACATACTAGTTACTATCAGGGCGGCCAAAAGTGGCCTCGCCGTCAATCTCTGTAGGACAGAACGTTAGAGGTCTGTACATACAGCTTTCTAACAAGGTCAAGCAGTTGGGCTTGATCCTTGAAAGGAAGTTGTCGTGGAAGCCAAACAACGAGGAAAGGTCACGAAATGCCTTATACTGCTGTTGGGGAGCTATTGGAAGGATATGGGGCAATTCGCCCAAAGTTATTTAGTGAAATTCTTCACGGATGGAACTAAACTGGATGGTAGGGTTGCTAGAGGGGTCTTTTGTTACTACTTTTCATTGTCGGCGATGTTAGGTCGTTCTCTACAGCAATCATTATTTTCACGTTATTCTTCACGCCCAATTGAACGTGCTGTAAAACAATTAACATGTCACTAACACCGTAATTAAGCACGCCCACGCTAAAGAGTCAACAAAACAAAAGCGCAGAAAATATTAGCGATGTACAGATCGGACACAGTGCTTTGACTGAGTGCCGCAAATCCTCTATTTGTTTATGAAATATGTAAATATGTAGTACATACTTACCCTGTAGGTAGAACCATGAGTGGTACGCATTAGTTCCTACGAAGTGTCCATTGCCCCCGCTGCATGCATTTTTACGTAGGTCCGAACCAGTTCTAAATTTTCCACCATGCATCTAGATTTCTAACAAAAAATTGTGTGTTTCTTGAAACTTATCATATTTTCTGTGATTATTTTCTACATAATAGGTGCAATCCCGTATTCCCCGGACTCGGACTAGTAAAACTGTAAAAAAAGAAAAACTTCGCTCAGAGCGAGAGAGTAACATTGAAAAGTATGGGATCGCTTTCTAGTAAAAATGGTAACTTCTGTCAACTTCAACATAACCTCCAAATTTTGGTTGTAAATTTTTGCTCATTTTGTATGTAAACACACTCAGCTCACACATGTAAATAACCAAAA
>NW_016164851.1:0-25197 GCF_001687245.7 Rhagoletis zephyria | reverse complement strand
AAAAAAAAACTGCCAACTTTTATACTCGTCTAAAAATTTAGGAGTACCGTTAGTTTTTTCATGATCTAATTTTCGGAACTATACCAAATTAGTAGTGCACCACCCGTGGGTTACCATTTTCCCGTTAAAAAACAAAAGACCAAAATGGTTCACGTGGTCCAAATTTTCCGGTAACATACTTCATTAAAAAAATTTATAAATTGAATTTTATATGGTACATCATAACAAATTAAAAAAATGAATGCATGTTTACTATGTACATAGTACGTATGTATTTATTCATTAAGATTAACATTGCAACATCCTTATATCGTAGATAATAATTTTCAAAAAGCAATACATTTTTCCAAAATTTTAGTTAAGTCTGATAACAGAATTACGCCTTCTATTGCCACCGCGTCTTCTGCCATTGGCGCTTCCGGCACCGCGATTGGATCTACGTCCTCTGTTTGCATTCCTGCTACGTCCTCCATTCCTATTTCTGTTAGCTCTCCTGTTCCTGTTCCTGTTCCTGTTCCAGTTATTGCTGTTACTGTTGCTACTGCTGCTACTGCTTCCTAAATTATTGTTCCTTATCCGTTTTACTGCTGTATAGCGAAGATTACTAATGTAGACTTTTTTAGCAGAACCTGTCCCCGTTGGCGTAGTGCTATTCGTTGTGCTAGTACTATTTGAAGTTTGAGCCTTGCAAATCTTCAATGAGAAAATTGCAATAAGGAGCAATGGTAGAAAAACTTTGAGAAATTTCATTTTGACTATATCGTCGAAAAATGTAGATTAGTTCAATTGAAAGTTAGAGTGGTTGTGAATGTTGATTTCGAAATAATTGCGGATTTATATAGTTATGCGCCATTTGATAGCGCGAATAGTTTAGCGCCGTTTTAAAACAACTGTTTAAATAAATTTGGCATTCAGTGAAAAAATATACAAATAGCAAATATATTTGCGAAGGTCATCTCCAAATAAACGTAGAAATTCTAACCAGTGAAATTTTATTGGCCTTGTGAGTGCATGCGTGTACTAAATAATACATACATACCTTCATACATACATACATAAATATGTACATACATACATGAATAGTTACCAAAGTAAAAGCACAATGTGTAGTGACGTTCCCCATGCTGGAGACAACTTTGCATAGGTATGTACATGAATCAATACTTCCGCATATACTTCTTATTTATATTCATCTTACTAATCTTCGTTACTTTCATGGAAATTTTGAATGTCGACTGCAATAAACGACTAGTAGATAATCACTTTTCCATAGTATTGTGAATGTCGATTCCTCGTTCAATAAGCGTCTGGGAGCCTGACCCTCTACGCTATAAAATCTTCAGCAACACTTTTCCCCACTTGGACGAAGGAGGTCCGACTGCAACTGGGTATTCACGTCGATGACGAACCAATACCGACGGTGAACAACATAATGATCCTCGGAGTAACCTTCGACAGTCTACTCTCCTTCTCGGCGCATACAACCGCAATTGTCAAAGTACAAAGCCGCAACAAGGTCCTCAAGTCGCTAGCCAGCAGCACCTGTGGCAAAGACAATGAAATCTGGGGCACGACGAGGCTCATATACTCCCTATTAAGGAGCATACCGTAATACTCGGACCACAATAGCCCAATTGCGCCATGCTTGCTGCAACAGGTCGAACTCATATTTGAGCAGACTAAACGAAGATGTTCTAAATGAATGGCCGTCGTGCGGACAGACGCCCCATGACACACAGCATCTCTTCCCATGGCCACTGAACTCCACCCTACTGACGCCCCTGTCCCTATGGATAGACCCCACCGAGGCTGCACGCTTCCTGGGGCTACCGCTAGTAGAGCTCGTCGACAACAATTGAGGGACTAGCCGATCTGGGCGGGGTTTGTTGTTGTTGTTGTAGCGGCTACAACAACAACAATAGCTTTTAATCGCTCATCCTTCTACAACTGTTTGTTTGAAGAAAGATGGGCGACTATAAACTATTCTCACTCACTTATTGAACGAGAAAACGACTTTGAAAATGCCACTGATAATCGTTAATCGAATAAACGTCGTTTAACTACTACTAGTCGACACTCGCAATAGGGGTGATAATTTTTGATTTAGTTCTTTAGAAGGATTTCGTAAAAAATAAAAAAAGTAAAAAATTAATATTCCATTAACTATATACCAGAGTTGTGAAAAATGCATTAAATTTTTTAATGCATAGCATTTTAATGTAAATGAAAAAGATTAATGCATTAATTTTTGATATGTAATGTAAATGAAAATTCCAATGCATCAATTCCGAAGAAATAATGCTAATGATTTTTTTTTGTATTAACATTAAATGTTTAAATGAATGCTATTGCAATAATTTATTGCTGACGTTGAGGGTAGAATTTTAAGGTCAAAAAAGATAGTGACGGACGTTAAGGCTGGTTTTCACTATGTCAAGTTCAATGGCATTTGTCGTTAAATAGGTAAAATCACATTGTCCAATGGAGCTAAAAAAACGGTTTATTGATTGATTTAGATCAGAGTAGGTCCTCAGTCGTGTACATGCGCTGCTAAACTGGCTATCTGTCCGTTTTTGGCTCATACTTAATATATGTAATCGGTATGCATCAACAATTAACATAAAAATCTACAAAAGCACTCTGCGTTGCATGCACATTGGCTTTCATTTTCATAAAACATTTATTAATGTTTAGAAGAATTTTTCTACAAATACACATAATATATAGTCTGTTCCAATAGCAGTCCGGTTTACAGGATTTAGTCAGAACTTACAGGAAGTCGTTCCTATTGACATAAAACCTGTAAGTGGGAACACATTTGAGAGAATAACTGAGCAACTGTTCCTAGTCAGAAGTTACAGGATTTAGTCCGGAGTTTCTTTTCCTGTAAGAGGTTCATTCCTTATCTTTTTGGACTAAAATCTGAAAAGTGTCAAAATGCCAGAGCGTAAGCAAAATGCGCTCACTAAAAGAGAATAACAGGAAAAGTAAAGGAACGCAAAAAANAAACAACGAAATGTTTAAATATGTATAGATTTTAATAATTATTTAGTGATATTTCAGCCAAATCAGTGTAGTACCAATGACATGTAAACAAACCGTCTGACGTTTTTACAGGAAATAGTGCTTTTTGCGTTCCTATGGACTTCTGCATCTGTTCTCCTTTTACTCTCATTTGAGAGAGTAAAATTGTAGTTTGACAGTTCCACAGGTTTTAGTCCGAAGTTCAAAGGAACAGACTAATAATGAACCTGAAAAAACTATTAGTAATTATTCCAAGTCCTTCCAAAAGAGGTTATTTATATTTTACTAGAATAAAAATTTAATGATTTTTAATAATGCAAACGAGCAAAAGTATTAAACATTTTAGTGCGTTAAAATTTTTTCATTAGCATTAGCTTGGATAATTTAATGAAAAAAAATTTCATTAGCACTACATTTTTCAGAATTAATGCATTGAAATATTCATTTGCATTAAATTTCATAAATTAATGCATTAATTTGTTACATTAACATTATTGCTTTAAATACCATTAACGCATTAAAAAATTAATGCATTTTTCACAACTCTGCTATATACATGCATACACGTGTACATGAGGGAATTTAAACAATGGGTTTGCAAAGATTTGTTTAATATATTTTTTACATTAATACAATTTTTATAACACCTATACATAACATATATGTATGTATATATGGATAACAAACTAAATTTTCTATCAAAGGAGATCAAAAGTTTAAAACCCATGCATTCCTTAAGAAATTTTGCTTTAAAGAATTGTTTAATTTGAACTTTGACCTTTAATAAATTTTGTAGTTGTTGTTTCCGCGAAAAAAACTANGGAACAAAAATGAATACTTTGATAAGAAATTTTGTAATTAGTAATAATGATAATATGAGCATTTATATCCCTACAAGTCATTGCTGAGCACTACATGGGGCGAAATGCGCTACCGGAATCGGTTAAGCTGCCTTTACGTGAGGCGATTTTTTGACAGGCGATAATCGCATGTTAAAGTTGAGTTGCTGTCTACTGTGACTTGCACGAGGCGATTTTTCAGGGAACTTTTGCGTTGAACTCACGCAGGGTTGCGGGAAAAAAATTGAATGGCTAAAAGTATCAAAATATAAAAAAATATAAAAATATTCGCCATGAAAAGGCGTTTGCATGGTTCAGCTTTGCATTATACTTTTGGTTGGTCGCCAGCCAAAATTTAGCCATTCAATTTTTTTCGTGCAACCCTGCGTGAGTTGAACACAAAAGTTGAACGCAAAATCGTCTCGTGCAAACACCTTTTACTTTGAGAATCACCATTTAGACGAACGTTTTTTCTGGAGCAATGTTGAATCGCCTCATGTTAATCCAGCTTTAGGGACCAAATAATTCGCAACACTTTTATATTTTTTTATTTTGACGTTCTTGACGTTTTATATGACATTCTTCAATAAACATCCAAAAGAAACGTAAAGGTGGGCAGAAGTTAATTCTGGAATTTTACTAAATTTTGCAAAATTGTTTTTTTTTTTAAATACATTAACCCGCAAATAGATTTGTGGGTAGCTCTTAAAGAAGAGAGTAGCGAAAATCGTTTAGTACGAGATGACTGCACCGCGCAGGCTTCGAAAAGAGCTGACTGATCTGCAAGCGTGTGGCCTGAAATCCTTCCGAGAAATTAATGCAGACGAAGAAAATTTGCTGCGCTGGACAGGCTTAATAGTGCCAGATAATGCACCCTATAATAAAGGTGCATTTCGAATTGAAATTAATTTTCCCGCGGAGTACCCCTTCAAACCGCCAAAGATAATTTTTAAGACGAAGATCTATCACCCAAATATTGATGAGAAGGGGCAGGTATGCCTACCAATTATTTCGACCGAAAACTGGAAGCCTGCAACACGTACAGACCAAGTGGTTCAAGCATTGATTGCCCTAATTAATGATCCTGAGCCAGAACATCCGCTGCGTGCCGACCTGGCTGAAGAGTATCTGAGGGATCGAAAACGTTTTATGAAAAATGCTGAAGAGCACACCCGAAAGAATAGCGAAAAACGACCGACAGATTAGGAAAGAAGCGCTGCCAAAAATTTATTCAAGTGAAGTAGAAAAATATATGTAACATACGGAATAAAATATAACAGCATTGGATTGAGGTGCATTTCCAGTCACGGACGCATTTGTAAAATTACTCTAAATATATATGGCAGAAACCATGGAAAAGATGTAGGCGATTTGAATAAGATACAGACTATGCGCCATGCTGCTGCATATTATATTCCTGAAAATAATGAATGATTTGCTTTGAAATTATAGATATTTTTTCTGTTTTTCATTCGTTTCACTTAAAGTAATAGTAATTTGGAAACCCTATTATGTTTGAATGTTCGAGGAATTAGAATTTAAGGGCTTGACCCATACGCTCATATGTATGCAAAACAAAATTTTGCGAGAACAAGCTAAAAACCAGTATAATTTGTTCCTTCTTTTAATCTAAATTCAGTAGAAATTCTTATATTTAATAAACATATGTAAACTTAGTTTTTTAAAGCTAGTTTGAAGTTCTTCATTAAGAGTTGATTATTATAATTTATAAGTTCATTGGCAAAATCGTTGCGGTGCAGTTGTTCAATAGGCATAATGCATAACACATTTGAATCTTCTGATAGGATATTGCGCAACTTTTCTAAAGTTAATTTTTGTTCTCGAGTATATTCATTACTCCTGCCTTCCAGCTCGATCAGAAATCGCGGCTCTGCACAAATCTTTAATTGAGCGAAAATGCACAATGTTAAAAAGCGCAATATGGATACTGATAGGTGTGTTAAAAATGCAAAATGTGATAAAATTATTCGCTGAGGTGGTCTTTCAGATATAGCATCTAACAATGCCATATAAAATTCATGTGGAACAAGGGAAAAACCTTTAGTTTTATCTGCGTTTAATGTAATTTCCTTGTCGTCTACCCTGCAAATGGGTGTTACCATATAAACAGGATCTCGACAAAACGCCTCCATAAGTTTTTGATGCAATTGCATTACAAAGGGATGTGCAAAAAGACTGCTATGCAGCTCTGAGAAAGCAACACCTCGATAAATGCGGAGCTCAGCCGATGACGATTTTTTTGTATCAAAACATTCTTTAAACTCCACACCATAATTAAAGTCCAGGAGTTTCTCTAGATTATTTATAAAGCGATACAGTGCGAAAATGCGTTCCTCCACAGTAGTTTCCTTAGCCATTTCGCGTTCTGAATATGAACCTTTACAAAATGGTGCATTCGTATAGTTCTCATCTGTCTTTGGGCATCCAAATAGAATTTTGTCTTCCTCGGCGATGCTATGTACTTTATAGCGCCTATAAAATTCATTTGCGATATCAGTGCGCAGCTGTTGCTTATAATTGACCTGGCGTCGTGTAGGCTTCACTTCATATGCTTGAATGTTCGCTTCGATAGATTGAATTTGCAGATTCATAAAAAGACGCGAGCATATCTCGTGTTGTAGCAAAAAGTCATTCGGTAAATAGGATTTTGGGAAAAGTGGAAATATGTTCGAACATTCGACATTTTCCTTCATCAGTTGTAAAGTCTCTGGCAAGTACTTCGTTTTCTTTTTGTAGCCAATACAAATTACGTAGATCTCCGAGTTACCGCGTTTTGAAGTGGCAGGCTTAAATACATGCACCTCTTCAAAAACGCAGTTTAGCAGAAAAAGTTTGCAGACATTTGTGGATTCAAACAGTGTAAACATTTTCATTACAAAACAACCACCTTCAGCCAAAATATGTAAGGCTGTAGTGATTTCGGCAAAATGAAGAGATGCCACAACTTCTTCTTGACAATCGGGCGCATCAACGCAATCTATTGATCCATCAGCCGTTATTAGTTGAACATTGCCTTCCAAGCGCTTTTTGCACTGTTCTTCCATTTGTTCAATATTGTCCCGACTAATAATATTGCCAGTGAAATCATCGTGCATTAACCAATTATCGAATGTGTGGAACATAAATCGGTCATCAGAAATCATGCCGTTTGTAGGATTACCTTCGTAATACGGATTAAGTGTAGTCGACAGCCAGCGCCATTGCACCTAAACAAGTGGTAGCATTTGAAATCACACAATCATCATAAATGTATCCCTAAAGTATAGTTTACCTCTTCCTTCTTGAATGACGAATACATGTAATGATTTAGAGCCGCAATAAAAGCTCCGGGCAATTCGCACAGGTGCAAAGAATTCAGTGTGGGTCCCTTAACTAGCGGATAAGTGTGAAGGCACTCGAAAAATTTACACCATGCAATTGTCACAAATTCCGCTTTAGTTTCATTTTTAAGACGCCATGGAATTTCATTAGAAGGATCTTGCCGTCTTGTATGTAGACTCCAATCTTCAAGTATGTAATCATTCAATTTACACTTCACGCCATTCAATTTAGGCTTTAGCTGCTGCAATGGCTCCAGCTGATAAAACTCGCTTAATAGTTCTTTGGGTGGTGGTAATGCCCAATTATTCTCATCCTTGGCTTTTTGGTAATGAAACTTCTTTCCAAAGATGCGATTAATCTCAATCTTATTTTTTAGTGAGCCATTATTGTTCGAATAGAATTCATCACGCCAGCCATCTTTCATTGGGCTGCCGCTGTTGATGGCAGCTTGTAGTAGTGGGCTTTGTGGCACCAAACGTTGTGCTGTATTCTCCATGATTCTAGAAGGTGTTTTGTTTTGTTAAATGCTTTAAATATTGCGAAAAAAACTGATATTTAAATCATATTTTCTCCGATAAATAACAAACGAAGTGTCAAAACGAATTGGCAAAAACTGTAAACACCTTAGAGTGCAGCGCTTGTGGGTATCTATTGTAACGGCGGCGAATTTGTATTAGCGTAACTGCCGTCCCTAACCGGCCGTCTTCACATGCTTGCCAAGGTCAGCGAGCCAACGAACGTAAATTTACGTTCTCTGAGCGCGCGCTATCCCCAAATCAAGGCTGCATAATTTTTGACGTTTTCTAATTTCCTCTCCTTTTTGTCAGGCACTTGACGCACCAATTTAGGGAGGGAAGTAAGGCATGGGTGACAACACCAGCGGCAGCCGAATTTTCGTTGTTGTTGTTGACACAGCATAAACATTTTCCAAGAGATTTTGGGAATCAGCTGGAGGGACCCTCATTGTGCAGATAAACATATGTATATTTGGGACGGTCCAGTTACGTAGACCCTACAGTCGTGGGAACGTCGCAACTCGGTACTCGGTCCCCTTTCCTCGTCGCCTCCTCCCCCCAAGCTCCGAGTTGCAGCAACAAAAGTTTCCGTGTCTGAACATCGACTAATGTTCGCTGCTGTGTTCGCTAAGTGTAACACTGCATATTAGTGATGTGCGCTTTCCGAGTATATAAAGAACTGGTTTTATCAAGTCCGAGTCCAAGGAGAACCAGGAATTCGGACCGGTTCCAGTTCTAAAAAAAAAAGCAAGGGAAATAGGCCCTATTGAAATAGCTTAACAAAAGATTAGAAAAACTTTTACAAAAATTAAATTACTTCGGGTACATGGCGGTTATATTATATAGTGCCTCGAACTGAATTATATTTGGTAGGCCCACTTAGAACTTTAGAATACATATCTAAACCGAGTATCGGGCTGATATCTTCGTATTTAGAATTCATGCCAAAATATTAAATTTTTGCCTATAGTACAATGTCCGCCTCGTGGCCGATTTTCGGTTCCGATTGTTTTGGAACGGGTTCCCACAGGTTGTCGCCTAAGACGTCAGAAAAACACATGGATGACGAGGCTGCAATAAAACCCTGTGAAAGATCACAACACGTTCTGCCCAAACGCTTATTGCCGAGATTCCACGAGATTATCAATCCCACCTAGAACTTGTCGAACAGAGCCATACATCCAGGCCACGTTAGCGGACACCTCACTCATTTGCAGGGGTAGATAGGTCATAAAATCTAAGACCGTCTTAGCAAATGTGGACACTTTAGCAGCTTACTTATACAAATTCAACTCATATTTATCCGGTTTGGGAAAATAACCCGCACCTCATCAACACCAACAGACACTACATTGACGTCAGTTCAGGAGCTTTATCGAGGTGTTTGCGAGAGCTTGAGTTTCTGGCGGACAGGAGTAACGTCAGAAAATTCGATCAGAAAGTGGGACGACATTTGGAAGATTCTACGACCGGAACAAATTGCTGTAAGAACGAAAACGCTAAGATGATAGTTGAAGTCCAGCGAACGCTTCCCGATTGGCTGAATGTTACCAGCGATGGGAACTTTGAATAATGACCGGATCCCGCAAACGATGATTAGATAATCGATGTACCGTTACGCGATTCTAACGGAAATCAAACGCCCGTGGCGTGGCTCAAAAATAACATAGCTGCTGGAGTCGAGGTTTTGTTAGCTGAGCTATTCAAATATGGTTGTGACAAGGTGGAAAGTTTGGGTCAGAATTGGGAACGACCTCTAAGAGCTTTTTGATACCAAGCAAGAATAGATTACATGAAAAATAGACAATTTCAATTGCAACATAAATTATTTGTTTATTTTATTTTAGTTTTTTTTTATAATTTACAACTACGTAAGTACATACACAGAATACACTAATTTACTTAGGTTAAACGATGCGTACACAAACAACACAATATCATAGTAGATGCACTTACATAAATTAGTTAGAACAGTACCTATGTAGAATCATTATCACTAGGGGCACTAAGTAACATTATCTAAGGAGCTTCAGCTGTGTTTCATTTAACTTTAACACCTTAAGAAATAAGTAATACATGCCTACATATATAGGAGAGTTTTGATCACCTTAAGCAACATTTTATATCTGTGTGATTATACAATATACATATATGAAGATACATGTATGTATGTATGTACATATGCATATGCGTGGGAGGAGGGCAGCTGTGTGCGCGCGTGTGTAAAAATAATAGTCCCGGGTAAAGAGTTTAACTAAAAAAAAGTAGTTTTAGCTGTTGGAATATAAAAAGCTTAAGCCTTGGCCTGAAACGTTTAAATATTGGAGAAAAAACTAAAAAGTTCTTCCACTCACTAAGGCTGAACCGACACCGAAGACAACAAAACGTTTTTTTCTGTCGGCCGACAAGAAAAGAAGAAGTAATGTACTCTTGATCTATACGAGACAAAAACACGTTTTGTGGTCTTCAATTGAATATGTACTGTGATTTCATTTAAGAAAGCCAGCTTATGTGTTAATTTCAGTTTTTTCGATTTTGAGGAAAAGTGATGAAAAGAAAGACATTACATTTAGGGGATTCACAAGACGTGTTAACCGTCGTAAAATCTTAAGCTTAACACTTGTTTATGTAAAATAGCGGTTAAAATGGTTGGGGGGTTGGCTAATTATATATTCTTTATCAGTTTAAAAGAATTTCGGTTTAGTTAGAAATNGAATAGTCTGCCTTTTATGCTGCTTTGTAATGAACATCGCGAAGAAGATTTTTTTATTTGCAGAAATATGTAAGTATGTATAGAGGGCGCTGTTCTTTGTATAAGGGATTAGAGTGGATCGGTTGCCATAACAAAAAAAAAATAATAATATCTAACTGCCGAGGTTTGAAAGCTTGCTTTCAGAGGAGTTTAAGACCGGAGCGGTTATGACATTTTTTTTAATAAAAATCATAATTTAAATGGGATCGAAGTGCAATAAATACAACAAACTTTACCGTTATTTCATGATTTTATTTTATTCAAACAAGAAAAATTCTTTTTTTTTTGATATTTATTTTTTCCATAAATTTAAAAAATTTTTTTTTTATTATATTATAACTGTTATTTTCAGATTTAATTTTTTTAGCTCAAAAAAGCGGAAACTATCAATAAACAAGTAATTTTTTAAGCAAACCACCAAACCGACTTCAATTCTCATGTAAAAATTTAAGCATACCGTTAATTTCTTCATGATCNAGTCTGCCTTTTATGCTGCTTTGTAATGAACATCGCGAAGATTTTTTTATTTGCAGAAATATGTAAGTATGTATAGAGGGCGCTGTTCTTTGTAGAAGGGATTAGAGTAGATCGGTTGCCATAACAAAAAAAAAATAATAATAATATCTAACTGCCGAGGTTTGAAAGCTTACTTTCAGAGGAGTTTAAGACCGGAGCGGTTATGACATTTTTTTAATAAAAATCATAATTTAAATGGGATCGAAGTGCAATAAATACAACAAACTTTACCGTTATTTCATGATTTTATTTTATTCAAACAAGAAAAATTCTTTTTTTTTTGATATTTATTTTTTCCATAAATTTAAAAAATTTTTTTTTTATTATATTATAACTGTTATTTTCAGATTTAATTTTTTTAGCTCAAAAAAGCGGAAACTATCAATAAACAAGTAATTTTTTAAGCAAACCACCAAACCGACTTCAATTCTCATGTAAAAATTTAAGCATACCGTTAATTTCTTCATGATCCAATGATCGGACCTAAACTAAATTAGTATGAGACCACCTCTGAGGTACCACCTTTCCTTTAAAAAAGAATTATAAAAATCGGTAAACGTGATCCAAAGTTATGCGATAGCAAACATAAAAAAAAAATTTTTTCCGACGAATTGATAACCTCCTCCTTTATTGGAAGTCGGTTAAAAAAACAACGATTACATTCTAACGAAAAATTCAACACCCATATTTAAAAATTATTCTTGATCGAAAAAGAACGATTTTGCAACGATCTAAAAATAAAAAAACTTAATGATCTGTTGATGATTTGTTTATTAATGATGTTTATTATAAAACATCAGCGCTTACTATAATATTTATTGAGATGAATCGTAAAGTTGTAGTTATTTGGGAAGAATTAGAGTCGAAAGGATCTTAGTAGAAGAATGTTTAGTACTCAAATATATCTATCTAATGATATAAATAAAAAAGTTAGTAAGAAATTTTGATCTTGGCTGGCTTTAGGACTCACCAAGGATGAACATTTTTATGACCTCAAACTCCTCTCAAAGTTAACTTTCAAACTAGGGAGGGTAATTGCAACCATTTTTTTTCGCGACCCCGTCTAGTGTATGTGTACTACATATGTACATACATACATACGTATCTATGAACATGTTTGTTAATTTATGTGAGGTGTGTGTGTGCACGAATTGCAAATATTTGATTGTCTCAATTTATTAAGTTTTTTTTCAATGACATTCGTGACATCATTTAGTGATATAAGTTTTTAGTTTAAACAACTTTAATAGTTTTCTTACTGACTAGATTTGTTATTATGTGTGTGTTAACATCTTATATTTAAATTTTTAAAATTTGACAAATACTGTTTTTTTTTATTAATTTTTACTCCATGCAAGAGTTTGGTTTTTGTTTTTTATGAAGGTGCGCAATCAATACTTACATAAGTTCTTTGATAAAATTATAAAGTGGTCTTATACATAAATATATATATATATCTTCTTATTATGTAACAGTTAAATAAACATGTATGGAATTTATGAACTTATAAATTAGAGTTAGGATTTAATATCACTGAAAAATACATAAAAACATACTATAATTAACTTATATGCGTAGGATGTATGTAAGTATATAGATTATAGTGATTTGTCAGCTATGTACGTATGAATGTATTATATGCAGCTTGTAGCTAAAAAAAGCTTAAAGTATCGAATGATGTCTGAGCTGCTCAAAGCGAATTTGTTTATTAAGTAAACAGTAAATGAGATTGTAAAGGCTCAATTAGTTTACACTTAATCTACGTAACGTATTCTAATATATTGGTTAACGCAATATATTTTTGTTCAGGAATTTTTTGTAGTGGCTTATAGGCTGCAAAGTAACAATCAGCTGAAAAGGAAAATGCAAAAACAAAATATTTTCGCCTCTGCCTAAGTTGACGTGTTGAGTAATCATAGCCGATTTCTTACGCAAGTTAAGTTAAGTGTATGTAGACTCTAGAGTAACTTCTAAGTGTTGCCTCTAGGGAAAATGAGAGTTGTTAGAAATAGGGGTGTGCCACTTCCCATACATATTTTACATACATACATACATACTGTTTACCTCTGGCAGTGTTTGTGCTACAGTGGTATGCGGTATGGAGTTATATGAAACTTCCATAATCATGGAAAAATGGGCGTTATTGAAAAAGGGGGCTTGGCACCTCCCGTATCTACAAAATTCTTCATGCGGTTTATCTCTGGGAGTGCTTAGGGCTTTAGTGGCAATGCATTTCTAATTTCACTACCACAATGTGGCTAGTGGTAGTGCATTTCAAATTTCACTATCACTGCATAGTGACAGTGAAATAGACTTCTCACTATCACTGACTATTTACACTAGTTTACTAGTTGCGATTTGTGATATTTAATAATCATTTCCTTACAAGAGGTTCGTTCAAAAATTTATAACCACTAACCATATAGTGGTAGTGATATTTGAAATTCATTTTCACTAAGTGCATAGTGGTGGTGAAACCAATTTGTCACTACCACTATGCACTTAGTGCCAATGCATTTCAAATTTAACTACCACTACACGAATAGTTGTAGTAAAATGCTCAGTGCATTAAAAATGTCGTGCAGCGTGGCCAACGCTGGTGCCGAGTACGGAATAGCGATACTTTTTCTGAGTACCAAGTAATATCGAGAACTCGATACTTTTTGACAAGTACTGAGTAATCGCAAATACCGCATAGGCACATGAGTTACATTTGCCATGTTAAAGTTTAATTTTTTCCCATTCGCAATGCAAACTTAAAAGGAAAATATCTTGGGAAAATCAGCTGATCTAGAAAATCGATGGTCAAATCCGTAATCTACGATCCAAAATTAAGTTCATGTCTTTCGGCGTTTTCTTTGTTAGCTTAGCATCCCTACAGTGTAATTAGTCACAATTTTCCTGTTAACTTCCGAGGTTTGTGCAATTGGATCTTGACTTTTGAAGGGTTATGGTTGCAGAGGCTGATAAGGCAGTTTTCAGGTTTTTGAAAAACAATTGGCATTTCAAACGTTGTGCTTGATCGATTTATGGTCGGCATATTGGCGTTGCCACACAAATGGAGGGACCAAAAGAGTCTCGTCAATCAATTACATATACGAGTAAATAGTAGCTGAGAAGTATATTAAGTAACTATTTTTGAATGTATTCAGGTATGAATTTTTATTGAGGATGCAACTAAAAGTATCTACATATTTAGTATGCTTTCAGTGAGAATTTTGTGAACTATACCAAAATAATAAAAAAATTCTTGATTTAATTGTTTCACTTCTTATGTGTGATGAGCTACCCTGCAGAAAAAAATATCAATTGATTAAAATAACCAACTTATAGTTAGCTTTTTTGCGGAATTTCGTTAAATAACTAACTTTAAATTAGTTGTAAAGTCGTGCAGGAGTTATGTAGACGTTATCGTGATTTTTTTTTTTTACAAGTTTCAATTTAAATATCTTCCACCAAAAAATTCTTTCAGTACACTTTTTTTCTGCACTTCGTAGATTATTTTTCGAATTCAGGACAAATAAAATGAAGTTCGAAATTTTACATTATTATTTTGATGTTTTTTCTGATGGAATTCAAAGGTGGGACGCCCTATAAAAGAACATGTAAGCAAATATGTAATGTTAAATAACAAAATTAAAGAAAAAATATAAAAAATAGAAACATTTTTTTTTGATAGTTTATGTCCAAAAGTAGTTAGCTACAAGTTAGTTGACATCTAATGCAGAGTAAACCAGGGATCACTATATTGCGGCCATCGCCCTTCAAAAGTAATTAGTTACGGTCAAAGAAAATAGTTAATAAATAGTTATAACTACATAGTCGACTGCTAGTCAGTAAATAGTTAGCTAAAAACTAGTCTCATTTCCTGCAGGGTATACACGCCTAGCTCCCATCTGCTTTGTGTATATTTAAAAAACAGTAAAATAGTGAAAGATACATTTCTACAATGCTTTTCGTTTAAAATTTTCATTCTTTCGGAGATATACCAATACCAACTATATTTTGTTTTAATTTGAGGAAAATTACAATAGTTAGTTTTTTGTTTTATAAATCAGCAGCTAATGGTGGGAGTTTTTTTTTTATATATGTTCTCTTAAATATTTATGCAACTATGTATGTAATTTTGCATTCTAATAAAAATGCAACTTACATATAGTGGCTTGCTGCATTCTCATTTTAAATGTATTAATATTTTTGTTACTTTGTGTTGTTGACAGCAAAATCTTTTTGTAAGCATAGTTCAGCTTTTAACCCCTTTATTTTATATTCCTTTCAGTTACTATTNGCAGCTCAGCGACCAAAAACTTTTACATTGTGAGAAAACGTCTACAAAACTTTTTGAGCCTCCCGGAAACTATGTAGGTAATTTCACAAAAAAAAAAAAAAATTATGAAAGCTAAACAGCGCCTTATAAAATAGTAGGGTAGTTCCCTGGTTATGCACTGCAATTCAACGCGAGAATTCCAATCGAACAGTAACCCCCCATTAAAAACGAGATCCGTGGAAAATATAAGAAGCTCTTTTGCCCGCCTTTGGTCCACATTTCGGTACCAGTTTTGGGAAACCTTGCGCCAGATCATTAGTGTGCCCAGAAATCTATCCTGAACCATAAGTTCCAGGAAATTTAATGGGCAACAAAGCCGCATACTGAAAATATTTCAGGAAGATCTTTTAAAAAAAGTACAAGAGAACCATAATTTGACAGATTTTTTGAAACTTTAAGGCTCTTGGAGCGACCGTAAATATTAAATATTCGATCGAAACGGTTTAATATCATCATGTTAGGCAACTTTTCCCCACATTAGAATTTTGGAAAGGATTATTTTTTCGCTTCCCCACTCCAAGGCGAATTAATATAAGATGCGGCGTTTTTGAGCAGGAGTGCAAAAACAAAAATTTACATGTATTTCGTTTTTGCTTTGGCGGCGTAAACTGTCAAAATCTGTTAGTGAGTGTGTGAAAATGCAAGCAAAATTTTTCAATTTGACATTCGAAGCCATGAGGTAAAACACATGCATAAAATCAGCTGATCTAGTAACACCACCTTATACAAATTTGCCTTGACCCACTCCCTGTATAATTTGCGCAAATGAAAGCAAGTTATCTTTACGAAACTCTCATTCGCCAAACTAAAATTCGACTGCTTGACTCCAACAGACATTTTCCTGTTTTGTCTGTTATATGCAGGCCTGGGCGACGCCGTAACCTCGAAGTTGAAGGCGAAAATTAAGCGAAAATTGAGTACTGTTTCTTAATGAATCACTCAAAATTCAATAAGCTAAATTACACTTTATTTTCACCTTCAACTTCGTATATGCGAACCCGCGACGCTACCCTGATGGTACTGTTCAGTCGGCGACGCCCAGGCGTGGTTATACATATGTATATGTAGAATCAATAACGAAAGTAATAAAATGTACATCCGCGAATCCAACGAACTACAAACCGAGTATAACATCGGCGCCGACGAATTGCGAATCAGACAAATTGGTAAAGTAAGCGACGTTCCGATCTACCATCCCCAATTATAAAATTTCATTACTACCGGTATGTAAAATTTATCTTCAGAAGGAAAACAAAAGAGAAATATATAGAAATAGACCTGATAAGAAAAGGCCCTCATTAATCTGGAAAGGTGATTGGGCTTTAGTGGAACTACTTCATCTTCGAATGCCAAAGTCCTCCAAAGGCTTCCCAAGCCATAACAAATTTTGTCACGTTTCAGCTCCAAATTAGTAGATTTCCCGGTCACTAATTTTGTACCTTAAGGGCTGTTTCCAGCACTCAAGAAAAACGAAAAATTCATCTGTATAAAATGACGCACTGGAAATAAATTTTCTCATATCAAAATTTTTTTAAATCAGTTTGCAACTTCCAGAAAAAAATGTTTATATTTATTTCTTCCAAAACAATTTACTGCAAAAGGAAAGCGCTTTTTCAAGCAACAGAAATAATGAAAAATATTTCTTGTGATTTTTCTTGAGAGCTGGATTTTACGCTTTATAAGTTAAAAGACGTGCTAAAGTAGAAAACCTCTCCAAGCCTCGTAATAAACTAGAAAAGTGGTAGAATTTCGTCAGTAACTGTCACTCCTAGTTTAACTTTAAAGTGTTTAAGTTATTTGTTTTTGTATTTTGTGTTTGCTCAATTGCTGTCGGGTTGACAGAATGAAAAAGAGTGGTAAATCTGAAATTCTCACATCAAAAAATCTGATAGATTTAGAAAAATATACTATTCGATTCAGATTTAAGTTTTTCATTCATTTAAATAATACCCCAGTCAGGTGCGCCGCCACTTTTTGGATAAGTTATTCAGGACATTTGTCTGAAGCGATTAGTACTTCTTTCTAGGGCTGGTAGCTTTTTGATGCGCCCACTATTAAATCATGCCCGATTGACTACATTATAAAAGCTTAATAGCATAAATACTAAAACCACATAATTCCCTAGCTTTTGTGAAACCAATAGAATTGATGCTTAAAAGCCAAATTGTTGTCAAATTTTTTTTCTTTAAAAACTTGGTGTAGTTCTAAAACAAAAATAAACAACATAACAAGCGCGACTAATTCGCCTACATCTCTAATACTAATACAATAAAAGCGTTCTCTACAAAAGCGCTACACAAATCATATGAAAATATTTTTTACAAATGCATAACTTTTTGCTAGATTTGCTAAGCTTTCGTATATACACACACATACACTGAAAATGTAGGTGTTATAGCATGTAAATATCAATGCTTACATACTTAAATAGGTAAAAGCGTGTACCTATAAATTACAACAAAATATTTTTTTTTTTTGCATTTCTTGCAATTTGTTCTTACTTACTTACCTACAGTCACTGTGAGTTCGCTAAAGTTGCTTTGTAATTGATTTGTGGCTCTGTTGTTTTTTTTTTTTTTCAAATATTTTGTAGTTGCTGACGCTGTGTGTAAGGTGCATTATTTTCTATTATTTTTGTGTGAACAAAACTCTGTAGCTTGCTTTTATCTAGAACCAGTTTACGGTACATGTGCACTCAAAATTAATTTTTTTCCGGTATTTTTCCAAATAATTTGTATCTTTTATAACAATTTGTCGTATTTTTTTTTAATTAGAAGGTGTTTTATAAATATTTATTAAGAATGTGTATTTACTTTTTTTTGTTTATTTTTACAAGGTGCTTAGAATTACAAACAACATATTTTTTCAGCATTTTTTTGAGGTAATCTCCCGAAAACGGTAAGTTCATTTACAGCTGTTAACTACAGTAGTGCATGTGTAAATTAATGCACTCGGAAGCTACTAGTACATAAAAGTTTACTGAAGTGTTGCCCTGATGTAGTCATCGAAATCGTCTAGAAATTGAAGTATCGAAGTTATAGTAAACGATTTAAGTTAATGAGTATTGAGTGCATTTAAATCGGCGGGTGATGTGTGCATATAAATATTGCATTTCACGCAAGTATACATATATGTACTATATATGCAGGTACACCTAATCGGATTATTAGGATCGTTCTTTCACCACTCAACTAAAGGGAGTTTAGGTAGTGCATTGATAAGAGCACATGGTAAACTTACAACACACATTACAACAAATGTAGGTACACAATTAATTTAACCGAAGTTATTACATATGTCTGTACATATGTGGGTATGTCTCTAAAATAAATAGGTAAATTTGGTTAGTTGCTGGGTTTTTCAGGTTGCTTGATTTTATGTTGTTGGATTGCTGTGCTCCTTAGATAATAGGTTGTTGCAAGGAACTGCGCGAGCTGGTTTTCGAATGTACTGTATGTGGCAGTTGGTAAAATATCGAAACGAACGGTACATAAGTAGAAATGAAACGAGTTGGTTAGTTCTTACAACGAACGGGTCGGAAGAATACAAAAACATTTTTTTAATATTATTTTATTAAAAAAATTTTATAGGAACACTTTGAACGCAACATTTAGAGTTCGAAAATGGTTTGTTTTAATGAGAAAAACTGTATAAATTTTATAAAAAAAGTACAAAATGTATATTACAGAAAAAACACAGGAAACGGTAGAAAATTTTAACATATTCAAAAATTTCGTATTTATCGAAAAATGCGTAAGTATGTAGCTACATACATTGAGTGAAAAAATACTTTAATGATTGATTGACCTTGGGCCCTTAAAACATACATATATGTATATACACGTTCATACATATTAGGGTGGTCCTTAGAATATCGATATCATGGTGCATCCTTTTGTTTTGTTCTACGTAAAAATACAAAGACTTCCACGAAAAATTATAAATTAAAAATATTTAGGTGTCGAAAAATTCGATTCTTCCTAATCACAAAAAATTCGAAAAAATTGTGACGTTTAACGGCTACCGAATTTATGAATTGCTACGAATAAGTTTCAATAATGTGTGAAACTTATCAGATTTCAAGTCAAAAGTTTGCCAATTTTTTTGCAATTAAAAAAATATTTCAAACCCTGATAGCGACCATGAAATTTTCGTGAATATCTTTATATTGCACGTATGTAGAACAAAATAAAGAGGTGCCTCATACATGTTGATATTTTAAAGACCACCCTTATAAATACATATGTATGCACATTATTAAACAAAATAAAACAAAATCAATTTCAAATCAAGTACTCACCTGTTGTTTTAAAAATACTTAAAATAACACTGGATTACAAATTTGAGTTTTTTTCCGCACCGGATCACGATATACAATTTTTATGTAGAATTGTGGTTCGAACTTTGTATGCAAGAAAATGCGTGACGCCGCACAATGGGACTACAGCGGCCAAAAATAGTTAAAACGGAGTAAACGAAATATGATTTTTGAATATTTGCGGCAATTTTCGTTAGAGGTGGTGGACAATAGAATTTACCGATTTTGACGTTCTTTAAAATTTATGCTTTTCTGGTTAAAACCAATACATACTCTGAATTTCATCAAAATGTGATAATGTTTACCATTTCCGCCCACAAGAGCTGGGGCGTGGCAGTGCGTCGATTTTTACCATTTTCCACATTTCTTCATTCCTACGCGCAGAATAGAGTATATACGACATTTCAGCGCATACATATGTAGTACGGTTATCACCGGTATTTTGTATACTTCAAACCAGAAAATTGTTGTTGTGCAAGCTTTTTGAATTTTTGTAAAAAGCTAGAAATCTGGATTTACAAGGCTTTTGTTAGACATACATATCATCTTGTCACGGAGCGTACAACAGTTACCAGGAATTTCTTTATTTCATTAAAAAAAAATTGTTTCAAAAAATACTGCGCTGTAAAAAATTATTATTTATTTAAATTATGAAGGTGCTATGAAACGTTTTTTTTTGCAGAAATATATATGTATGTTTCGAGCGTTATGTATACCGTTTATGGGGCATTATTGTATGTTTCATTTGCTACATTTGGTGGGACGCGTCCCCTATCGTTATCACTGAAGTTAAGTAACCAATATTTTTCTGTCGACCTCGAATGAAAATTGGATTTTTGATGAAGTTTTTTATCCAAATCATACTCAGTTTACGACTAGCGAACTGTGCTATTGAAAAGTTGTTTACACGGTTCGACTCAAAACAAATACCTGTTGGCATTTCAAAAAGTTACACACCATGTTTACCGAAGACGATTTTTTTTTGTTGAAGACGATCGAGCTGAGCTTTTTTTCAATTTGTGGTATGCGTCTTGGTAGAGACTAAAGTTTTACGGTCCTACCGACCAGTAGATAGGTTTTTAGATGTGAGATTCGGAAGTTAGACACACAGCAAACATTTATTTTAAAAATCTGCTATAGAGTGGAAGTACGCAACTCCAGCCACTTGGCTATGGTGGCCAATTGATTTGTGAAAATTTTCGTATTATTTATTATGAAAACAGTTTAAAGATCAACTTAATTCGGTATTTGGAGAATGGGCGCCAAACTTTGTTATTTTTGCTCATATAATAAATCGGCAAAGGTAATCCAAAAGTATATGAAATAGCCGGATAGGCGACCGATCATGGATCTATCCATATGGTTCGGAAATAAAGTTGACTGCATGCGTCTTCTAAAACGAGTCCAATCCAACTGACAAAAAAAAAAATTTTAGAAATATTTGATAAACACTCAATTTAGGGGTTTTTATGCATTCCGACTGTTTATTGAATTCATTACTTATACTTACTTGATTTCATATACATATTTGAACATTTAAATTAATAATAAGCGAATCGTAAAAAGTGAACGTAAGTCTATATTATATAAAACGAACAGCTGTTCCATTTTGCTAAAATTAAAAACTAGCTAAAAAGGATTTTGAAATTGCAGATAATATAGAGAATATTTGCAGCATGTATGCATTTGTGCTTTTTAATCGGACAGTAGTCAACAAAAAAAAAAAAGAAGAAAATGTTTCATCCAGCCAAAATATACATGCAAAATATCACTGAAGATTTATTAAAAACATTTTGAAATACCTAAAGGAAACATAAATATGTGTACTTAACATTCTTAAAGTGAGCAGGCAAACTACGGCACCATTAATAAAAGTACGTGTGAGCATGTAAATGTGTGCACACTTGTCAGTGATTTATATTTAATATGCTGGAAAAAATCAAGTAATCGGAGATTTATTCGGGTTTAGTCCAGATGAAGGCAGTGAAGTTTCCACTAATTCTTGGTTAATTTTATAAATTTTCTGAATGTAGCGCTGTATAAATTCTTCGGTTTCTTTGTTGGTGTTGCTTTATTATTTCGACAGGCAGAGACGATGCTTTATTTTAAAATGAGTTTCCGGCATTACTTATCTAATATATTTGTTTTTTTTTTTTTTGTTATATTTTTTTATTGAACGAATATCAATTTTTTAGATAGCTGGGTTATATGTATGTGTATACGTATGTGTATGAAGGCATAAATGATTTACAAACAAACGAATTAACAATAAACTCTGAATTAATTTTTTTGCTGATTTCCACACATTAGTGCAAAACAGCAAACCTGGTAAAAAAAAATTCTCAGCTACCTTTCGGCCAGGGTTTTCAATGTTTCATGGTTACGCTTTTTACAACAGTAAGAAATTTTCTATGCAATCTATGCAATGATGTTTAACCCTTTCGATCCCAATGTTGCTTGTGTGCAACTTCGCATATTTATTGGTTTGCAATGAGCACTGTTTTTGTTTGATCAAACATCATAATAACGGCAGTTAAATGTGCTTTCTTGAAGTGTAATTAAAAGATAACTCTTTTGTGAATCGCTTAGCAAAGATATAGGCAAAAGACTGCACAAACGTTGGTTAAAAACGTATTCCTAAACTCGGGAAGACGTTACATATTTCATTTAAAAATTATAATAAAAATGACAAGAGCTTGAATGAAATTGTATTCAAAAAATATTAATAAAACAAAAATTATTTTGAACAAGTTTTAGCCAATTATATAGAACTTTTGCCTAGACACTTCTATAAGTCATAAAAAAAATTCGTGATTAAAAGGGTTAAGAAAATCAGAAATTGGTGTATGTGACATTTTTTTTTACTGCACTGTGGTTTTGTTAATGTAAAAAACTCGCACTTTTTTCTCCCACCTTTATTTTTCTGTTTGGTACTTTTTAACTCATTTTTTATTCCCAATATTTCACTTTGTAGTTGAGAAAAGCTCAGTTAAAATCAAATTTAATAGCCAGTTTCACGAAAATAATTGAAGTGAACAATTATTATTTTTTATTTGAATTTAGTATGAAAAGAACAATCTCTGCTTAAAAAGGACAATCTCTGCTTTTTATTTTTGCCATGCAACATATTAAACTAAGGCATATTGTACAGCTAGTATCATGGGAGCAGCTAATTTGATTTTTTTTGATTATGTGGTCTCTAAATTGTCGAAAATTTTATGTACATTAGAGAGCACCACACTCAAACAAAAAATTCGGTATTTTTACACTTCCGCCAAAATTGTTCAGAAAAATATCAAGATTTACGTGAAGTTGGACCAATTTTAAAATACCTCTAATATCGAGTTTTTATCAATAAGAATATTTTTATTTTATTTTTTGCAAAAAATACCTTCAGACCATAGAACAGTTTAAGCTTAGAATGTTGAAATTTTTTCTTTTCACTGCTCATACATGCTTGGTTGATTTTATATCAACGGCATCAAAATAATTAGATTTTTTGGAGGTACATATTAGCTTTGGCGCCGTGCAATAAAACCATAGAAAATAACTCCATACGGCTTTGTTTCACTTCAAATTGCAAAATAAGGCCATATTTTTGCGTACGGTCTTATTTCTCACTGTGAAAGTGAAACAAAGCCATTATGGCGTTACTGAACCTTTGATAATTTTTTGTGAAATGGTTACCTAACTAAGCCATATGGCGTTATTTCCTATGGCTTTATTGCACGGCGCCATTAGCTTTATATGCGTACTCCCCAGTAAAAAATAATATACAGTAACTTACCAATAACCAAATTTCTGAGAGTAAGTCAACACTAGCGCCCAGTGAAACAAATAGGAAAAAAGTACGCAGACGATAAACTTAAGTAGTTACTAATTTTAAATTCTTTTAAATTCTTTTAAACTAATCCTTACATTTTGACACTTTTAACTTTCAAAATTTAATCTTGCTAGTAAATTGTTACAAGTATAACTTAATTCCGTAAAAGCTTGCCACTTTCTATCAATATCAACTCTCATTTTCGCTCTCTCAATTTCCGCTAATTTGCAAGCGCTATTTTCATATCGGGCCAGCTCGGGTAAACCTTAATATTTTTCCGAAATATTTTAGCGGATGTCTTAGAAAAAAAAATTATAATTGAGGTACAAAAACTGCAACGTTTTCTTTTTGGTGACACACCCAAATATTCGAATGCGAAATTTTTTTCGTAAAAAGAAGCGATTGAAAACCAGCTTTTGAAACGTTCGGCTAATTCAGGAGCACAATTGCTATTTATTGGGCCTTGAAAAGGATGGACCATTGCTGCTGGAAGCAAGAAAATTAAAAAATAATGAAAGTCGTACCACATTTTTTCAATTCAAATTTTTTATATATATATTTTTTTTATTATTTCACATGACCCACTATGCTATTAAAAAAAGCAGAATATTTTTGAACTCTCTAGAGACCAGATGCAACAACAAAATACAAGTAAATGATGTTTTTGCTCTAATACTGCTAACAAATATGTACCTTAGTTCAAACCAAACAAAATGAAAAGTTATTGCGATGTCGTCTCGAAGGGAATCGGAGTTTTGCTGGTAAGGATATTACCACCAAGAAGCTAAAATAATCGTAAAATCTATTCATAATAAAGCAAGAAATTCCTACGCTGATAATTTTGCCCCCCTCTCTCCCTATTGTGTCACACACGCGCTATTGGAGTCTCCTTCTTCCCCTTCTACTGACTTAGTTCGTTTCTTCTCATCTTCCTTCAATTTCTTTAACTTTAGCTTGTTATGCATCTTAAGCGCTGTATCACACAGTGCACTACTCGCATTCCCGTCACACGTAGCGATATTTACAACATTATAGTATCGCTTCTCCTTGCCACCGATCGCAGTCGCTGCCTGCGACGACTCTTCACTCTGGGAATGGGCACGTCTGAAGATGCGAGAGATACGCAAGCTACGACGCAAATACTCGGACAAGCGTGAGTGTACAGCAGTTGTATTAGCTGCGCCAGCCAATGGCGGCAGATGTGATTGGTGCGTGTCTGAGCCGGTGGTATCCTGTTTAGCACAGTGATTTTTCTGCTGGGCGCAACGTAATTCGGTGATTGTTTCCTCGGCTATGTGACCCCATGCGGCGCGCCCGGTATGCGGATGCATTACTCTGTTGGTGCGCACTCGACGCACATTGTGGTGCTCATAGTTCTCTACAATGATAATCGGCGTGGCTGTTGGTGGCATGTTGTTGTGATGGCTGGACGCCGCTTGCGTCGTTGTGCCATTGAAATTAATATGTGGCTGCAAGGAATGACAGTTTTGGGCGTGTGCAACGCGATGCGTTTTGAGGCTACGCCAGCGGAATAGACGACGTGCGCGACTCAGATAATCCGTAGCATCGTCCGCGCTGTCCGTACAATCGCCATCACAAGGCGAACTCGGTGCTGAGTTCATGCTGCCACAACGGCCGCCTCCACATTGCAAGTCGCGTACTAAATCTGGTTGTTGACGTACAGCACTGGCATTGCTGTTGCATCGTCGCCTTTGCTGTAGTTGCGACTGCTGTTGGGGGT
>NW_016164850.1:20676-29827 GCF_001687245.7 Rhagoletis zephyria | reverse complement strand
CTTTGAGTTAAATTTTTTATACGGTGGAAACTCTTTTCGAAAAAGTAAAACCCCATAGCACTTCTGCAGTCCGAGCCCTTTCATTCGACACCTCACCTTTTAAAAACGTATTATATATGTACATATATAGATAATTAAACAAGTACATACATACTTATGTTCACGCTTATATATATTTTTTATATTATATTATATTATATATATATTTTCCAATATTTCATACACAATAAATATGTATATACGACAGAATCATTTACCATGATCGTCTACCTGGAACTGTGATCAAGAAAGAATAAATAAATAAAAAATTATGCGTTGTTCAGTATTACTTGAGTCATGAATGAAAATGTATTCTTCATTCGAAATTATTTGAACGATGAATAAGAATTTATTCGTTATTTGAATTTACTTGAATGATGAATTAAAATTTATTCATCATTCGAAAGTGCTTGAATGAAGAATAAAATGCGTGCGCTAGACCAGGTCAAACAGGCAAAAACATGCCCTTTTACAGGATTGAGTGTAACATCAAACACATTTTGGACCATGGAAAAGCAACATATTATTTTTAGAAACGAAATTGCCATTGTAATTTAAAAAAAATCGCCGTTTTTTTCATTTTCTTGATTACCTTTCTGTAATCATATATTTGTGCAATTTAACACAATTAAACCACGTTTCCTATACAAAAAAATTAGTATTAAAAAAATTGTCTGTCTTGACAGTTTGTTTTATCCTCCTATTCTGCTTTCTTTACTTCTACTTGAGAAATGTCATTTATCATTCATGTATAAGTACGGTGACCATATTAACCATCGTAAAATAAAGGACATTTTTTTTCAAAATGATTTGGGAATACAACTTGTATGATAAAAGTACCTTACCCATATCGTAATTTAAATCAAATATTTATCAGTTCATTATATTATTTAATTGTACAAGTTCCCCTGCTGTAGCGAAAAATGAAGTCAATTCCTTTTCAAGGACTTCTCAATCCCTTGCTAGCAAAATACGTTTATCATAATTCATACTGCGAGACGAAGCCAGCACACAGTGGTTCAGAATTGGAATTTAATGTTCATAATCCACCGGAGCCTTAATTTTTAAACCACTTTTTACTGAAAAGCAAAAAAAAAANGATTTTTTTTGAGTATATTTTTTTGTTTTGGGTGAACCATACAATTGTTTTGAACTTTCTGTTATGTAACATTTATTACCTGGAACAGGAGAATACATTTTTTTTCAAAACTGTTACTTTTTCTGCATTTTGCACAAAAAAAAATTTTATATAATCAAATAAAAATTCAGAAATCAGGCTCAAATGGTCCATTGTAAATATTGTAAGCGTTCATAAAAAAATTATAATTAATCAAATGAAGTGAAAAATGAAGGCTCCAGTGAATTACGAACACTAAATGCCGGTTTTGAACCACTGTGTAGCGGGGGGTTTACTGTTGTCTTACAGTGGAACTGGAAACTCAACGTACAAAACGATCCTGGGCACAACTTTCCCTGTGCTTTGTAGATTGTACAAAGATAACCGATTAAGTAGAAATAGAATAGAAGTCGGGGGCGAAGCAAACTGGCGAAGGTTTTCATTATATTTTATAAGGGATTTTTATTTTTCATATTCTGCGTTTAAAAATTTACCTCTGAAAAATACAGAGCCGATTTCAAGGACAGTTTAAGAAATAAAGGACAAAAGGTGTCCTTTATTTTGAAAAAAATTATAAAGGACAGGGGGTTAAAATAAAGGACTGTCCCTTAAAATAAAGGACGGATGGTCACCGTCCGTGAACACTTTTAGGGCATATCAAAAATATTAAATTTTTAATTAATACGCTTTTGGACAATGTGTGCTCTGTGTACAGCTACATCCCCAATTTTTTTGTTTAAATCGTGCAGTTCTGTACATCCAAAAGCATGAACAATTAAAGTTTTACAATGATTGCGTTATCAACTAAAAACACATTAGGGCTGTTCAGGATATTCTGCAAATGGTGTAAGAAAGAACCAACTTAAACTTTTCGAATGGTATATTTCAATTTATAAAATTAAAGACATATGTTTGTATTTGCGCAGCAAACACAATTTTTTCACTTTTTTCGCAATTTTTAAATCTTAGCAAAATATTTTGAAGAGCAACCACACTAGTCTTGAATTGAGTACAACGAATGCCTATTTTCAAAAATTGGTCGACAACTGACTGATTAATTAAAAAAAAAAAACAAGATATGAAAAAAATAAAAATTTTTGGCCGTACAGCCAGGGTTGCCGCTGACGAAAAAAATAATTGCCATCCACTTGAAAAAGAGCTACCACGCCTTGAAAATATCTACCAATAACTTTTTATACCCAAGCGCACTTGTGGNAAATAAAAATTTTTGGCCGTACAGCCAGGGTTGCCGCTGACGAAAAAAATAATTGCCATCCACTTGAAAAAGAGCTACCACGCCTTGAAAATATCTACCAATAACTTTTTATACCCAAGCGCACTTGTGGACAAGGGTATTATAACTTTGTTCACATAAAGGTTGTTTGTAACAGGCAAAACAAATCGAGATAGACAGACATATGTACACATAAATGATCAGAATGAACAGAAAAATCGACTTGGCGGTGACTGTCTGGCCGTCCGTCCGTCCGTTCGTCTGTGCACACGATAACTCGAGTAAAAATTGAGATATCTTAACGTAAATTGGTACGTGTACTTCTTTCCTCACATATAACGGTAGTTTTCAGAAATACGAAAACTGCGATATTTTAGTAACTACTGAAGATTATTCACTTAAAATGGACATTTACAATAATTTTTAAACGAAAAATAAGAATATTATAAATTTTTGGGAAATGGGCGTGGCCACGCCCATTTACGATTACATGTGTATATCTTGGTAACCGCTTCACCAATTTCTGCCGAACTTGGCACAGTTGTTAGCCTTGGTTCAACATACTAAATGGCTGAAAATTTCTAATATCGGACAATAACCACGCCCAAATTCCGTATAATGGTAATTAAGAGAAATACGAAATCTTCGATAAATCAGTGAATACTAAAGCTAATTTATTCAAATAGTTCTTCACCAGGAAATACGTTTATGATAAAATTTTTTAAAATGGGCATGGCACCGCCCACTTATGATCACATATGTGAATCTCGGTAACCGTTTTACAAATTTGCAGCAAATTTGGTATGATTATTGTGCTTGCCACATGAAAGCAAAACGTTGAAAATGATTGAGATCGGGCTAAACTGAATTACACTTTTCATATACATAACGGTAAATTTCATAAATGTTTGAAACTTCGATATTTCGATATTTGAGGACGCTAATTTACTCAAAATTGATACTAAAAAGAATCCCTTGAAAAGAAGTGACATTATTTGGAATTTTGGAAAATGGGCGTGATACCGCCCACATATGACTATATACATAAGTTTATCTTATTATGTTTAACTGAACTTTATATAGAAGATATTTAAAATAAGGGTAAAACCACCCCTGCTTAACATGTAGCGGTAGTTTTCAGGAAGGTGAAAAACATATACATATTTACTACTTGCGTCGGGTATTTGATGTTCGGCTCCGCCCGAACTTAGACTGTCTTACTTGTTTTAGTTAATGTAGTAAAAACTATAGTTTTTTTTCTATTTTCTAGTTATCTATAACAGGTAATCTCGCGAACGGCTGGTCCGATTTTCATGAAATTTTGTATAGAAATAGCTTTCGGTAACCGCCATGTTTTAGGCTAAAAAAAATTTACTTTTTTCGGGTAGGTGGACCAGGGACCGGTCTATTCGAAAAAACCTTGTTATACTCCAATTTTCTTAAAATTTAGTACGTAAGTAGCTTTTTAGCATATATGACCCATTTTTTCCGGGAAGTGGTCCAGGGACCGAACTATTCGAAAAAATCGTATTTATGGTCCGATTTGCTTAAAATTCGGCACGTAAGTAGTTTTTTAGCATATATTAGGATACTTGGTCAATTTTTTCCGAGAAGTGGACCAGGGACTGACCTATTCAAAAAAATCGTATTTACGGTCCGATTTGCTTAAAATTCGGTACTTAGGTAGCTTTTTAGCATATATGATCTGTTCGAAGAAATTGTATTTATGGTCCGCTTTGCTTAAAATTCGGTACGTAGGTAGTTTTTGGCCTGGATAAGCTTATAGATTCCTGTTTTCCAATTTTCATGCAATTTCGAATATAAATAGCTTTAAGTAACGACCATATCAAGGGGCGAATTCGTCACTAGGCAAGAGTTTTTTGCGCCAATCAGAAGCAACGGATACTGTACAAATATAATTATAGTATATAATATATCTCAACTAATATATATTTAGAAAGCTGTTTGTTAGTTTTCGCAAGGCTCGAGAGCGGCTGAACCGATTTTTTTGAAACTGCCACCTGCCGCACGTGTCCCAAGGATGGTTTTAGGCTGAAAAAAATCTATATGTAAAGGGGGCGTGGCACTTCCCATACAAACCGAATTTCTCATGCTACATATCTCTGAAAGTGTGCATGGTAGAGTTTTGGAAATTGGTATGGAGATATACGAAATCAATCGCATACCCTTGGAGAAAAATTTTAGCTATTGTAAAAAAGGGGTGTGACATCTCCCATACAAACCGATTTTTTCATACTACTTATCTCTGGAAATTTTTTGGTAGAGTTCTAGAGTTTTGTATGGAGATGTACGAAATAAATCCCATACTCTTGGAGAAAAATTGGAACAATTGGAAAAGGGGGCGTGGAATCTTCCATACAAACCGAATTTTTCATACTGCCTATCTTTGGAAGTGTTCATGGTAGAGTTCTGGAACTTGGTATGGAGATATACGAAATCAATCGCATACTCATGAACAAAGAGGGCGGCTATTGGAAAAGGGGGCATGGAACCTCCCATATAAATCGAATTTTTATACTGCATATCTCTGAAAGTTTTCATGGTACAGTACCGGAACTTCGTATGGAGACATGTATATAGTTGAAATCAAGCCCATACTCACGGAGAAAATTTGGGCTATTTGAAAAGGGGTGTGAGGCCTACAAACGTACCGACCTTTAGCTATCTTTGAATGAATTTTTTTATTATTCTGTAGGTGTGTTTGTGAGTGAAATCCTCCTAAATGGTTGTACGGATTTTAACGAAACTTTTTGTGTATTTGAGTGGGTCTCTGGATGGTTTAGTTTCACAATTTAATCCGACAGTTGGCGCTGTAGTTGAGTTATTACTAAAAATCTTATTTATGATCCGATTTGGCTAATGTTTTAAATATGTATGCAATACTATTGCAAAAACGTGCTGCCAAGTGGTGCTGAAGTCGAGCTATTACTAAAAATAGCCAAGTGAGAAAAGGGGCCGTGAAGGTCAGATTAAATCGACCTGTTGCACCATTGAGTATATCGAACGCTCCTGCGTTGCAATTGACACAATGGATGTGATTTTCCAATATTATTATGCTTTCAAACTTTTAAGGTATTTCGTCTGAAATAAGTATATGTATATTGCATTTCTGTAGAACAATGATTCGCACCCATTTTGAAATTGCCACCTACTATACTGTAAAGCTTCTAGGACATTCACTATAGAACCGGGTCGTTGTTGCCGCCAGGGAGTGAAGAGGAAAAAATTTATTTCGCTTTGCGAATAACCGTGCTATGAAATGCCGCACAACTGGAGAATTTCAAGAACGGATATAACATTTTCCTTAGGTTATTTAAAGCGGCAAATGACTTCCAAACCTTAATCTTAGCAGACAAATGTGCCAATGAAAATCGTAAACGTGAATTGTTGGTGAAAATGTTGGACCAAAAAGTTTCAATAAAATATATAAAAATTTTGGGCGGGACGAAGTTCGCCGGGTCTGCTAGTTTCAATATAAATTTAAATTGTTTAGGGAACTTTTTATTTAACTAATAAAATGGTAGTTGAGATCATATTAACGGCATCTTCTCAGTTTTCTTCAACCAAAATCGAAAGTGATGAAACTAAAGGCAACAACGAAAATTCATCATTACTACAACAGCCGGTTCTACGTACCGGAATGACTCGGGTTTTGACTGACCCATGGCTGTCGTTTCGGCGATCTAACCCCGTTTACTATGGTGTATTTTTCTCAAAAACATATGACTCAAAACATATGATTTGCAAAAATATAATTCATGTATATACAATATATGTATAATACATATAATAAAATAAAATGTCTAACATACTTGGGCGTGCAAAATTTTTGATTCTTATTTCCCCTCCCGAAATCGAGCTCACGATCCGGCCCTGGTTAATGCAATGTGGTTTTTGTGTTTTTATTACTGAAATATTTTGGAAAGATCCAAATAAATAATGCTTAAATGTAGAAAAATATAGTTATTTATATAAACATATATATGATAGTCAAGACAGACTTACTTTTTTTTAATGATTTTTAAGACAGCCAATTTATTGGCTTTGCTTTGTACGCGCGACATAGTAAGAAAAAAAAGTTAAGTTGAAAATGCTTATCAAATCGCACATGGGCGTGCTAAGCCTTCGTTTTCCATTAAGAAATGGTAATCATTTTAGCTAAGCACATTATTCGAAAAGTTATTTATTTGAAAAGCAAAAGAAATTGGATGTGTAATGGTTATCAAATCGACTTATCCCAAAAACTTGTCAGTTACTAATTTTTTTATAAGTTGATAAGTTTTATTGATAAGTAAAATGTGGAACACTTATCAACTTTACTTTTAAAAAAAAAAAGGCTTATCCAAAAGTTGTAAAGTGATAAGTATAAGCAGTTGGTGCAATCGGGCCCTAATCTCTGGTGGACTTGCCAAGTCTTAGTTAGCGTGGAGAAACCAGTTGAATCATATGTAAAAGGCCGAACTCTAGTGAAAGTTTCTATTGAAGAGCAAGCTCACCAGGATATTAGGCAATGCTTTGAGGAAATCACCAAGGGCGCTGATGCTGATTCCAGTTTTTGTAGTGATGTGGAGAGCCAAACGATCGGTAGACAACGCAGCGACCGTACAAGAAAAAAGGCAGCGATTTAAATACGGGGAAATATTTAAAAATACCCCTTATACCCAGGCAAGAAGAACACTTAATTTGGTGAAAGCATTTCCAAATTTGTTTACACTGGCAAAGAAGTATATCTGCGCACTATCTTGCTCAGTAATCTTAGAAAGGGTGTTCAGTTCATCGGGCAGCATTTATGTTCCGATAATTCGGAAATGCTTTTTATAATAAAGTATTTAAAAATTGTACCTTAATTTCTACTAAGATATCTACTATTAAATTTGATGAAAAACTTACAAAACAATGTTCTGGACTAGATTTTTAAATTGAATCATCGATAATCAAAATCCGGAAATCCGGTCGGATTGGAGCCAGTGTCCGGCCCGATAGTCGGATAACAGAAAAACGGCCGGATAATTCGGGTGCCGGATATCTACCGGATACCGGGCACATCCTTAATTTATATTAAGGTTAATAAAATTATGAAAGTAAAGTTGAGAAAATAGATGAAGATAAGACAAAGGCAAAGATAAAAATAAAAAACAATGTGTAAAGATAAAAGCAAGAATTAAGATCAAGGTAAATTTAAATACTTTACTTACTTATATAAGGTGACGATGAATATGTAGATGAAGAAAAGAATAAACATAAAGGAAAAATAGATAGATAAATATGAGCGTGAAATGAGGATAACGATAAAAGTAAAGATAAAGAATAAAAGATTAAGATAAAATAATTATAAGTAAAAGGACTCCCCTGTAGGGAAACCCCGAACTGGTGAACCAAATTTATAGTTCCGTACTAGATCTTTATCGCTAAAAACGTACCAGTCTTATAGTAACTAGATCGCCACCAGTTCAAAAGTAACGAGATGTGATACTTTTGAAAAACTATTTTTTTCTTAGAAATCTTTATTTAAAATGACGAATTTAGAACTGGTTCGAAAATATAGAAAAAGGGATGCAGAACCAACTAGATCTCGTATGGCGAATTTTGAACTAGTTCGGAACTACCAAAAAAGGGATGCAACAGGGGCTTGTTTACTATAAAGAGATTTTTTCTAGGCGGGTTTTTCGTCCGAAGACGCTTTCAGTCTGCACTTTGCAGATACCTTTTCATAGTTTGGTTATACAAAACTAGAATTTGATTTCAGAATGAAAACACATTTCTTTGCAAATAATTGAAAATCGCTACCATGGTAAAACCAAAAATACTGTTTGAAAACATCTTGTTACTGGACTACGTTTTCCAAACCAAATGGCATTTTCACATATTCATATTGGCCATTTGGAGTAACAAAAGTAGTATACAAGATCGATTTAGGCGAGATATTAACCTCATGAAACCCACTTTTCATATCAGGCAAAGCAAACACATTTTTCCCTTCTACATACTATAAACAGTCCTCAATTAGGGGCAATGGATAGTTGTCTCTTACGGTTATCTTGTTAAACCTCGATAGTCAACACATAACCTCCCACCCCCATCTTTTTTTTCACTGAGACAATGGCCGATGCATATTTTTGCAATAGGTCAACTATTTCTTGAACCATAGTTCGCTCTCGAAAGGATAATCGTCTAGGGTCACAATGAAACGGAATGTCCGCGGTTAAATGAATTTTCATATAATAATCTAGAGGATAAATACTAATATTCTTCGGCGCTAGATATGTATCTAGGATTGCATTGTTACGATTATCCTTGAAACCTTGAGGGATTTCCCAAATATACTCCGGCTCGTATCGCTGGATTATTAAATAAATGCTCACGATGACCAAATTGTAGTACAATTAAATTTATTGTACAAAAAACAGTTTACAATACTCGCTAATACCGTAAAAACACTTTACAATGATCGTTAAAGCAATTACAACGCTTTACAAAACTACACCATTTCCAGTTGTAAATGAGAAAGCGTCAAATGAAATTGCGAAAGCGTCATTTGGAAATGAGAATAGTCAATTGTAAATGCGATATCGTCATTTGAAATTGAGAATAGTCAATTGTAAATGAGAAAAGGTCAATAGTAAATGAGAAAGCGTCATTTGTAATTGAGAGTAGTCAATTATAAATGAGAAAGCGTCAAATGAAAATGCGAAATCGTCTTTTGGAATTGAGAATAGTCAATTGTAAATGAGAAAGCGTCA
>NW_016164850.1:0-11338 GCF_001687245.7 Rhagoletis zephyria | reverse complement strand
CCACACAGACCCCAATCACCCCTGAAAATTTCATTGAAATCGGGCAAGCCGTCTAGGAATGATAGCAATCCGAAAAAACACGTAAAGCCAAACAGAATTAATTTTTTTTTTGTTTTTGCAAAACGTGCAAAGATACACACATGAAATTTCTTATGTGCACCCTCCACACAGACCCGAATCACCCCTGAAAATTTCTTTGATATCGGGCAAGCCGTCTAGGAGGAGTATGCGAACAGGAAGTTTTGCCACTTAATTTTATATATATAGATTTTTTATATTTCAAAAACGGCACTCAAGTACACAATACATTGATAAAAACGGTACTAGACTGTCTCGCTTTGATTTCGGAATGCTTACACATTGAGAAGTTAGCTTACTGCCAATATAGAAGTATTACATATATGCCTGAAGCCTAAAAAAAATGTTGATCAATTTGATGCATAACTTTTGAATTACAGGTGTTTAAATTTAAAAAAATAATGAAAACAAGTGAATTTTTTATGTAATTTTTAAGAGGGGCACAATTATTTATGTCATAACTTTTGAAGCACACCGCATTCTGTTTTGAAATTAAATGGGCATTTAGCACTTATGTGTACACTTCATATTTAGTAGGTAAGAAAAGTGTGCATTAAAAAATAACGAAATGGCATGTAACTCAAAGTCAGTAACTCCATATTTCACAATTTTCCAAATTTTCTGTTTATCGCGTATAGTTTTTGAAGCATTTAATTTTAAGAACTTTTTAAGTATGTATCGTATTCTACAAACAATTACGAATAATTTGATACCTTAGCAAGAGGTGTGCTTTCAGAATAAGCCAACTTTTATAGATAAAATATTCTGCGATCTTGAGCGTAATTTTTATTCCAAAAATATCTTAATTGAAGGCACATTTGGAAAATACGTCGAAACCATCTAAATATTTTTATAACAACTAGTCCTTATAACGTTGCATATACCTGTAAAATGCTTAAAAAAAATGTTGTCTAGAAGTGTGTAAAAACCCCGATTTAGTACTTTTAATTATACTCCTTCTTGTGGTCAGAATATTTCGAGCGTGGTATTAAATCAAATTTTTTTCGACAAAGATAGTTGCTCTTACTTAATTGAAGCCTTCTAAACTCAACGGCGTCCTCAGTTTTGCTGCCTTGTATCCACTTTTGGAGATAGCGTTACTTGAAACTTTGCTTAAATTTTAACTATTTTATATAAATAAACTCCCTCAGTTTTGAAGATATTTTACCAAAATTTTGCACACGCTTGTATTCTGATATTTCCTTCACTATCTCATAAAATCATCGAAATCGGTTTACTCTAAAATCTAGCTCCCATACAACTGATTGTCCAGAGACGTTGTTTTGCGTTATAACTCCTCCAATTAAGCAGGTAAAAATTTAGTATAGGTTCACTTTAACATATAGCACGCATACAATTTATTATTTAGATACGAAGCTAGAGTTATAGTGCAAAAACACATACATATCTGAGTAATCATTTGTATTGGAGCTATACCTTAAAGTGCACCCATTTCTATAATTTTAAGGGATAATTAAGGTAATATTAAAAAACCGTTATGTGTAAAATTTTAGTAAAATAACTTCAAAACTGAGGAAGTTATTTATAAAATAGTTAAAATTTAATCAAATCTTCAAACGCCGCTATCTCGAAAACCGCAGCCAATCTGGTAAAACGCCATTGAATTTAGAACCTCCCAATTAAGTGAGTTCAACTTTCAAAATCTTTGCTCAAAATTTACAACTTGAACAAAGTAATTTGAACACAGCTTATTCTTTTGTTTTCTATTTCATGTTTATTCCTCGTCTAACTTTGAAGTACTTGATAAAAATGAATTGCACTTATGTGAATCGATTTATTAAGAGAATACGAATAAAATGCGTCAGAAAAATATGACATCAACACTCGATAGAATAGTATTAAAATGCATTCGATTCAACCTCCCGTTCTATACCCAAAAACACAACCTAGAACCAAACTGGAAACTCCCTACTAACCTTATCATAGCCTCCCTCAAAACAAAGAATTCCTGAAAATCAAAGAAAAATTTAAAGACCACACATTTATCTACACCGATGGCTCACAGTCAAAGAAAATCTCAACCTGTGCCATAACAACAGACACCACCATACACTCCTCCGTCCTATCAGCCGAAACCAAAGCTGTTTTAGAAGCAATAAAAACACTTAAAGAAAAAAGAGGCAAATTCATCATCTGCTCAGACATAGCCCAAAAATAAAACTCCTCTGGACACCTGGACACTCTAACATTAAGGGTAACGAACTAGCAGACGCAGCGGCCAAAACAGTAGCTCGCCTGCCACTCATAACTACTCCAAACACGAACCCAAAAGATATTACACAATTCCTAAAAAACGAGCTCCAAATAGAACACCAAAAACTTCTGCCACTAGCATCGAACTGGTATCAACAACTATACCAAAAGCAACACATAAACTGTAACTACCTTAAATATACCCCACAAGACTCACTTACAAGACTAGACCAAATTAAAATCATAAGGCTCCGACTAGGCCACACTAAATTCACTCACCTGTACCGCATAGCCAAAAACACTTCACCGCTCTGCCCCATTTGCCAAATTAACACACCAATATCCACACAACATATCCTTGAATTTTGCCCTTCCTTAGCACCACTAAGACAACAAATCTTTCTCAGTGACTCCCCTACCGAACTACTCGCCAACCCGAACCTAGAAAACATGCAAAAAATTATCTTATTCCTTAAGCTATCCAACCTTTACCACCAAATATAAACATTTATAAACTTATAAACAAATGGAACAACATGTATCTAAGTACACTAATTTGCTACATACATACATATGTATAAACTATCATAAGTACACTCCATAGCCTTATTTTTAAGAAAATGTATCACTGACCAAGCCAAAAAAGTATCTACCGCTTAACTTTGGACCACGTCAACCGATTTCGATAATTCTTTTTGAATCGGAAAGGTAGTGTCTCAGAGGTGGTCCCATACTAATCTGCTTAAGATCCGATCAGTGAATCATGAGATATATATACATATATATTTTTTTTATATGAGAGTTGAAGTCGGTTTTTTTTCTACAAATTACTTGTTCAACAAGAATCTCTATAAATACACGTATAAGATGTTCAGGATTGATTTTGAACTTGAGATCTTTAAAATACACATATAAGATGTTTAAAATTGCAAAAATTTTCAAACTAAAAATACATTTCCTACTAAAAATAAGCGTTAGGGGCTCACATTTACTCTATTTTAAACTTTTAATGTGTAATTTTACTCTTCGCGACAAATGTGGTATGTAAAAGTAAACAGGCAATGACTAGTTTTATTACACGGTGTGCAAATTTGCACACATTAAAAGAGGAAACTGGTTACCTCTCTTAATATGCCCAAGTAAACACATTTTTTAGAGTGTATTAAAAGTTTTTCAGTAAAATTCATACAAATTTCCTTAAATAAATCAAGTTTATTTTATTTTTTGACAGAGTATTTTAATCTACATTGAGATCTCCTTTCTTTTTATACTAAAAGATGAAAATATGTGATATGAAAGAGATTTCTACAGAAAGAGTATATATTTACTTTATAAATATGAAGATTTTGCTCAAAGCATCCTTTATAGCTAATTAAAACAATTGCGCTTATACCTATTTTGGTGAAATCTCTTCATATGTTCATTGCTTCGTTCACAAAAAATAGAATGCTTTAATTTCACGCTTAAGTTACGATTTTTAACACATTTAGAAAACGTAGTGCTTTCTACCATCTTTAATGAAAATAGAGTTTTGAACAAAAAAAAGCTTTATAGAAAATATAAAATTTTGGCCTATTACAGCAAAAATGTTCTATGGACCATATATAAAGATTAGTTATTAAACAAGTAAGTATCGGTTGGCGTGGTCCAAAGTTATGCGCTAACATACATCAAAAAAAATATTCCGACGAACTGATAACTTCCTCTTTTTTTGGAAGTCGGTTAAAGAGAGATAAACGTTTTTTCCAGGCATGTTCTTGTAGGGCATTGAATTCTCTAAAAAATTATCCTGAAGTTGGCTGTCTTAGAGACGATCAAGAGTATTAAATATGTTAATGATATTGCTGAACGAGATATAGCGTTGATACACAATTATAATCGAACTTTGACGAAAGACGAAGAACAAAAGCAATTTCTTTTGGAAGTAATACAATTACNGATACACAATTATAATCGAACTTTGACGAAAGACGAAGAACAAAAGCAATGTCTTTTGGAAGTAATACAATTATAATTAAATAATTGTTAATATGTGGCGGTCCTTTAATTATGCAGTGTACTATTAACTTGTTTGACTTGTGTTTAGAGAAACTTTGAATTGTTAATTTATTTGTTATTTATGTGTTAAAATAAATATAAAATTTTTGTTGTGTTTCCAAAGTGGAGAAAAATTCTGTTCACCATATATATACTGACATAACCGCAAGTAAAAAAAAAATCGGTTTATGTCCCTACCCAAGGAGTGACATAATCCCAAATTTTAAAATTGGTGTTATGCCACTTGGGGCTATGTCACGGCACCGATTTCTGAGTATGAGGCTTTATGTTGGACAAAAGGGGTAGTATAAAGGACTCAAGTGGAGGAAAATAGCCTATGGTTACAGAAGATATACAATCAGTGTTGCCACGAGTTTGAAAAAAAGTATGAGTTGCCAAGGAGAAAAGGTATCAAAAAGTATCAAAAGCAGGCACAACCGTTATTTTTTAAACTCTAATTTGAAAAACAAATAATAAATAAAATTTTATAATTAAATCCATAGTTACAAAAAAATTTAATATAACTTGCTTTAGCAAAAACAGAGAATCTGTGCTTATTTGCATAACGAAAAACACACTTATAGTGCCCTTAAACCACATAAAATCATTGCGCAACCCGAGGCTTGTACAAGTCAATATTGTGGAAATTACTACACAATAAAATTGCGCAAACTTTATTTAGGAAAAACGTTGCTCAAGTAAATATGTGCAAGAAATATAAACGTGCGTTGTATACTTTGATAGCTACTTCTTTAAAACGCAAAAAAAGATTACTAAACAAATTTTTATTTTTTTCTATTCTCTTCCATATTTTACAGCACGATCAAGGCCCCAAAATGTCAAAACTGGATTAAAAATTACGCAGTTGTCTCCACATGTAACACAAATTATTGTACAATAACTCAAGCATGAGCAAAATATCAAAATGATTTTGATTTTAGCGCAATAACAAGTACAAACAACCCCACACACCACACAAACGACCGACGCAAGCCCGATATTGGTAAAAGTTCTGAAACCCCCCTCGAAATGTGGCGTCTCCGATAAAAAGATTTTAATAACCAGGGTTAGAATTTTAAAACTGAAAAAAAAAAAACAAAATGAACTTTGAAATAAGGCAAAAAAAGGTAACATTGTTTTTTAATTTTGTTATGTACATAGCTTTGTGTACAAGTTTTAACGTATTATTTAATTTTGGTTATATTTTATTTCTTTATTTATTTGGTCTACCGAAAAATGTTTTCTTACAGACAAATGTGAATAGAACATTTATATATTTAAGTATGTGTGATATATTACAGAGTAGACTACTTATTATATATACATATTAATTTGTAATAATAATAATAATAATAATAATAATAATAATATAAAATAGCAGGTTTGGTAGCTGGCGAGGCCTAGTCTTCAGTCTACTTTTGTGTGCGGCGGGCGGAAAGACCTAGTTTCCGCTCCGCGCTGCGGACAGGCTGTTGATCATGGTCGGTAAGCCCGGGTTTCCGATCCATGTTCCCGAAGACATTACTTTGTATGTGTGGCAGGCGGAAAGCTCTAGTTTCCACACCGCGTAGTGGACAAGCTCTTGATGATGGTCGGAGAGGCCGAGTTTCCGATCCATGCTCGTATGGTCTTACGCGGTCGCGAAAATATACGAAGTTGATTACAATTGTACTAAGCAGTCATAGATATTGTATAATTTATCGTTCCCGGTTAAAGATATTAATTTATTTAGTTACAAAAAGCGATTCAGATATGATAGATAATGTTTGTTAGAATCTTGGCATAACCATCGTAAAGCATCATGCATTTCAAGGTTTGATTTACAAATGCTCAACACAACCGTGGCGCAGTCGGGAAAGTATGCGAGTCGACCACGTTTACCTCATAAACTGAACAGAAATACAGTTCACCAGCTGAACGATAAGGTGCAATGTAAGGGTTTACATGTTATTTATTCAAAATATCAAGTAAGGTTTTCTTAATGGTAAAAAGTGAGTCGGAGGTGTCAAAATAGTCGTAATGCTTATCAAAGTCCTGGCATAGGCAACGAAAAACATCATGCATTTCAAAATTTGTTGTACAAATAGTAAGCTTAATGGGCTTCNATCAAAGTCCTGGCATAGGCAACGAAAAACATCATGCATTTCAAAATTTGCTGTACAAATAGTAAGCTTAATGGGCTTCTAATGTCTAGAAGGCCTAGAAGGAATACAAAACGTGATCTGGTTCAATAGAAAGGGACTATTGACCATCCCGTTCAAGATCTTAATCGTGAACAAAACCCCGAGCATCTCTCTACGGCTGTGCAGCGTTGGCAAATCCCAAGGCAAATTATTTAATGCGGATAATAAGAATTGTTTCTGTATCGACTTGAGTCTGTCAGAATGCGTTTGATATCTAGGGTTCCATACGACGGCCCGTATTCTAAGATCGGTCTGACTAGGGAGATGAAGAGAGCTTTAGTGAATTCTTTAGCCCAACGTTTGATGAAGGCCAAGACGCCCTTGGCTCTATTAACACAAGAGTTTACATGGGACTTGAATTCAAGCTTAGGGTCCATGGTTACGCCAAGATCGATGAAATTAGTTACCTGATCAACACTATATTGATAAATGCGGTAGCTATATGATTGAAAGGGTCTTCTAGAGAAACACATAAATTTACACTTTTTCAAGTTAAGTGACATAGAATTTACTTCGCAGCATTTAAACACATTTCTAAGGTCCGCCTGTAATTGTTCCCTGTCTCCTGGGGCACCAATGAACTTAACGTCACATGAATTACACGAGATAAACATNCACATAAATTTACACTTTTTCAAGTTAAGTGACATAGAATTTACTTCGCAGCATTTAAACACATTTCTAAGGTCCGCCTGTAATTGTTCCCTGTCTCCTGGGGCACCAATGAACTTAAATAACTTAACGTCGTCTGCGTACGTTGAGCAATTCGAATACTTTAAAATCTTTGAAAGATCATTGATGAATAAAAGAAACAGAAGTGGGCCAAGGTGGCTACCTTAAGGTACACCTAACGTCACATGAATTACACGAGATAAACATTTTTAAAGATAACCCTCTGTTTCCTGTCAATGAAATAAAATGAAAGCCAGCGCAGCAGGATTGGAGGGAAACAAATTTTATCAAGATTGTATATTAGAGTTGAATGAGATACTTTATCAACTTTGCTGAAATCAGTGTAAATGACGTCAGTTTGATAATTACTTTTGAAACCATTGTTCACATTTATAGTGAAGCTCGGTATAAAAATATAGTTCATTCTTTAACAAAACTCGTGTAAATCCACGTTTCCAACTTTGTGCAATATTAAAAAAAAAGGTGCAAATTTCAAGCTTTTTTAAAAATTCTAAGAAATCAAACGTAATTAACAGCCATTTGAAACTTGTACTTTATTCTACTAGAATTCAATGGGCTATAAAACTGCATACTCAGAATCTAATTAAAAACTTGAAATTTTTAAGAAAGTTTGTTGAATTTTTTATTTTTTTAATTCCATAAATTTTTAAGGCAGTGTCACTCGATTGGGTCATTTGTACTGACATTTTTATATTGGGTTATTGGTACGGAATAAAAAAGCCCTTTTTCTATACTTTTTTTGCGACCAGGGCTTGAACTCAGGCGTTGCGGAGTGGATGCGCGCACTGCCTACCACTATACCACAGCGGCCGACATAGAAAATAGAAGGGAAACTAAAAAAATATTTTATCAATTTAGCTATTCAGCAAACATTTCCCTAAAAACATTCGTTACCGAAAAATCAGCTGTTGTGGTTAACGATAACAAAGACTGCTTATTTGCCGACGTCTAGTTTGGTGTTGTTAGAAAAACATAAAAGTAGGTTCCACTATTTTTTTGTATAAAAAATGCGCAGCACCGCTAACAAAAAAATACCAAAAATTAAAGGTTTTTTCAGCAACATCAAACTTTCACTTCATTGTACTAAAATTTAATGGGCATAAAAAAATCAGTATTGAAAATAAATGTGTACAAAATGTATATATAAAGTGCATTTTTTTTTTTGTAAAGTTCGAATAAAGAAAGGAAGATTTTAAATGGAAAACAAACCTATAACTGAGTCCCAATTTAAAAAAGTGACTTTTTATCATTTGTTTGAAAAAAAAGACTTATTTGCATAACCTCAAACATTTTCTGATTTATTTCCATTTATGATTTTATGTAAGCTTTTACAATTTTGTTAACTTTCGGCAAACGAAATGGAAAAGGTAATGGATAAATTAAGATGTAATGAGTTAATTTTATTTTACTTAGCCCTTAGGCTGTCATGCTATCTATTACAAAAGGCGAGTTGTTTGAAGTTTGGCTGATTGGATGTTCGAAAAAAAGAAAACCTTTTTCGGTTGAAACAAAGTTTGGTGCTGCTGATATTTGCGAAAGTTCTATGAAACTCTTAGAAGAAAAAACGCGTCTATTTTCCAATTATTTATCAAAGAAAGACGAAAATTATGGAAAGCAATTTGGAAAGGATGCTAAAATATTTAGATCTGAAAACATAGCGTTTCTTGCTGATGAAGTTCTTATCGAAATCAAAAAGCCAACTGTGTCGACCAGCAGCTGGATTCTAACTTTCACTATCGCTAAAATGCTAAACTACGAAAGCTAAAATTTTTCAGAATTTTTAGCTATCTCCAAAAATTGCGGTTCTGTCCTCGCCCCTATTAAGCTGGCTTTTCAGGGTACTATTTTATATATATATATAAGGAAAATTTGAAAGTTAGGGCGGGCTCGAGCACCCCCCTGCTCCTACCTGGGTAATTTAGGAATTTCCAGAGGAAACCATTTATGTACATGTGACCATTCTTATTTGATTATGTAGCTCATTTTAAGGGGGAGGGGGTTGAGTATGTTAAGAAAATAACTTGTGTCAAAACCAAGCTAATTGGACAATGTTTTTGAGTACTACTTAAACACATATACTCATAATTTGAACGTACAAAAAAGCAGAAGAGTCTGTTTTACGAAAGCCAAGTAATGCTTTCACATTTTATTTACTGCCTTTACACTATTTTTAACGTTTTCCATCTTTTTACATTAAAATAATGCAATCTTTTAGATGCGATTAATTTCGCACAGAAAAAGTTATCATTTGACCTAATGTGTATTGGTACAAAAAAAAATGTTCCCATTGGAAAAATTTCAACAAATTAATTTTCGTGATTAGGATAAAGAAACATTTTTGGGTATTCGCACAATTAGGATACGATTTACACCAAATTTTGGCAAATACTCAATCGTGTGACACTGCCCTTAAGCTTGTATTTATACGGATGTTGTTAAAGAATGAACTATAAAAAACTAACCAAAATTAAATAACAAAAAAACTAATATTTTAAAATTTGTGAAAATTTGGTGCGGCTATAATTTTTTCGACTACTGTACATAAGTTGGCTATGATTACTCGGCCATGCTATCATAGGAGCACAATGCCAATTAGTGCATTTTAAAATTTTCAGACAATAGCCTCATGCGATTGTCGACTAAGCTTTTTTTTAATTGTGCGAAATATTTGATTTTTATCAGTATTTTTCTTTTAATCAAAATATGTTGAAATACAAGTAATTTTTAAGCAAAAAAACCAAACCGACTTCAATTCTCATATAAAAATTTAGGATTATCGTTAATCTCTTCATATTCCAATGATCGGATTGAAACCAAATTAGAATGGGACCACCTGTGAGGTAACACCCTTTCCTTTAAAAAAAGAATTATAGAAATCGGTTAACGTGGCCCAAAGTTATGCGGTAACATACTTAGAAAAATATTCCGACGAATTGATAAACTACTTCCTGTTTGTGAAGTCGGCTAAAAAGTGCAAAGAAAAAAATTGTTTGCCAGAAATTTGAGTTATTGGAAAAGGGGTGTGGCACCTCATACAAAAAAACGAATTTTTCATACTGTNCTTGAGAAAAATTGGAGCTATTATAAAAGGGGCGTGGGACCTCCTATACAATACAAATTTTTCATACTGCATATCTCTGGAAGTGTTCATGGTACAGCACTGGAACTTGGTATGGAGATATATGAAATCAATCGCATACTCATGAATAAAAATTCGGACTATTTGAAAAGGGGGCGTGGAACATCCCATATAAACCAAAGTTTTCATAATAAGTACCTCTGGAAGTGTTCATGGTAGAGTACTGGAACTTTATACGGGCGTAACACCACCCAAACAAATTGAATTTTTCCTACTGCATATCTCTAGAATTGTTCTTGGTAGAGTACTGGAACTTGGTGTGGAGATATATGAAATTAATCGAATAGTCATGGAGAAAACATGGAGCTATTGGAAAAGGGGCGTGGCACCTACCATACAAGCCGAATTTGATAGTGAATATCTTTGGCAGTGTTCATGGTACAGTACTGGAACTTCGTATGAAGATTTATGAAATCAATCCAATACTCATGGAGAAAAATGGGCTCTTTGAAAAGAGGGCATGGCAAAGCACAAACGTACTGACTTTTACTTAACTTTAAATGTGTATATAATTCTTCTGTAGGTATGTTTGTGAGTGAAATCCTAAATGGCTGGGGGATTTTAACAAAGTTTTCTGTGTGTGTTTAAGTGGGTCTCTGGATAGTTTTGCTTTACATTTGGCACTGGAGTTGAGTTATTACTAAATCTTTTTTTATGATCCGATTTGGCGATGGTAAAGGCAGTCCGATTGCAGAAAAGAGCAGCCAGGTGGTGCTGAGGTCGAGTTATTACTAAAAATTGGCAAGTAAGAAAAGGTGCCGTGAATGTCACACTAAATCGACCTGTGAAACATTGAGAATACGATTGGCCCAATGGATGTGATTTGCCAACACTATTATGCGTTAAAGCTTCATTCGGAAACATCATCAGTGGAATTCTAATTGAAAGTCAGTGGGACTAAAAGCACGCAACATAAAAGTAATAGATGCAATGTATGAGGAGCACATAACTAGGTGTTGCATGTTGTAAGGCGCGCCTGCTATTCTTTTGAAGA
>NW_016164848.1:23365-29839 GCF_001687245.7 Rhagoletis zephyria | reverse complement strand
TCAGGTTTGCCGCCTGTAAAGAAAATACCAAGAGATACAAGATGTTATTGTATATAAAAAAAAAACACATAAAGATGTCTGAAATTGCCAAAGTAAACATACTCGTATGCATGCACATTAGGGTGGTCCAAAAATGTATGTGGGGGTTCGAAGTAAAATCGGAATTGTTATGCTCTCACCCATAAGCGAACCCCATTTTTTTTTTATTTTGAAATCAAAAAATGTTTAGAGGTCGCTCAAAATTTTCAATGTATTTTATATGGGAAGAAACCAGTTTTCGTAGAAATGGTATAGAATTCTTGAAAATCAATATTTTCCGATCGGAAAATTCTGTTTCTCTTCGAGAGATTCCAAATAATAATACCCAATTATTTATCCAACCATTTTTTCATAGTAATTATAATTTATAGGTCCGCCAAACCCCCAGAAAATGCCAGAAAATGCAATGTGGGATAAATAAATAATCTTTCAAAAATGGATAAATAATCAATTGTGTATTACTATTGGAAGTCTCCTGAAGAGGTCCAGAGTTTTCCGATCGAAAAATATTGATTTTCAAGAATTCCATACCACTTCTACAAAAAGTTGTTTTTTCATACAAAATACATATGTACCGTATTGGACATATCTATAGCATCCCCATTTCAAAGTGCTATCGTTCGCCACTTATGTTTAATTATTTATTTTCGGGAATTTTCAATTAAAATACCGTTCATTCTCCACCAAAACTAATATAAAGCCAAGTTTAAAACTTTTTAAAAGACTGCAAAAAAACGCAACAAATTTTAACCCAAGTTTCAAACATTTTTCTCAGACGTCAATGGGCTCGATAAAATTCTATTCTAAATTTGGGTGGAAATTTGTCGGGTTTATTTGTAGTCTTTTAAAAACTTTTAAACTTGGGTTAATATGAGTTTTGTTAGAGAATAAACTGTATTTTAATTGAAAATTCTTAAAAATAAATAAATAAACATGAGTGGCAAACAATATCAATTTGGTGCTATTGTATTGGTCAATACTTTACATGGAAAATTTTTGAGCGCTTTGAGCTACCTCTAAATATTTTTTGGGTTGAAAATAAAAAAGGAGAGGTTTATTTTTTTTTTTGGTATAGAACAGTCCTAAGGGGTGAGAGCATTAAAATTCCGACTTTACTTATTTTGGACCACCCCAATGCACATACTTATGTACATAGTATGTAATTATATTCGTACCTGTTGCATTAATGTTATTGCGCCTGGCATTTATGGCGAATGGCGACATAAATTCGCTGTCGAATGACAATGAGCGCGCCATTAAAGCCAATGAGTTGGCGGTCATCTGCAGTTTCACAGGATCGGTTACACCTTCGCACTGAAAAATACATACGATTAGGTTCGATTTAAATCTCTAAGAAATGCAGATTTGGATCAATGTGCTACTTTTCAACACGAAGTGGTGTGGAAATATTTTTTGCTCTGCCTTTGTTACATGGCGAATGATGAATATCTGTATCTCAATGGTCACAAATCTTATTTTATTCCCAAAATACTACCCTAAAACTCTTAAAAATTTATTATATGGTGAAATACCACAGTTGACACATTTTTTCAAAAATGCGAGTATGGGAGGTGTGCGAATTTATTATCCATCCATTAATTGACATACCAAATTTCAAAGGGATATCTAAAATTTGTCTTAATCGATTTCTGTTTCATTCTGAGCATTTTGGAATGTACATATCGCACGATTAATAATATAACGAGGTATTTCAAAAATTTCAAGTTTGTGGGAAAACGCAATCAAAGTTTTATCAATTCATACAGTTGGTATACAAAAAGACAGATGGAAAGACACATATCTTAGCCATATTTGGGAATTTTGGTTATCTGTTAGACTCAACATATTCTACTTATCAAACTTATTAATGTATATTATAGCGGCGGTCAAAAGTAGATGAATGGTGTTTCGTTTTTAATATTTACAATGTTTTTCAAGCAAAATTTTTTTTGATATTATTTTATAAAAATATGGTTCTTGCTTTAACAAAAACTATATAATCACACTTTCAAAGTTTATACAGAATTTCGAGCTTTTTAACCAGAATTTTTATAAATTTTTTGGGGTATACAGTTAACAGGCTTATAAAATTTTAGTAAAATAAGTGCAAGTTTTGACCGGCTCAAAAATCGCATTGATTTTTAATTGATTTTTCTTTTTGCTAACGGCCTTTGCGGTTTTTTCATATAAATAGCGAAATTTAGGAAAACTGGCTTTGAATTTTTTTTCTTTTTTTCGCAAACGGTCTTGCGCATATTCCTCCATAAGAAATTCATGTTTATATTTAAAAAAGTGCAAAATGCCGTCAACAATACCACTTTTCCACGCAATTCGCAGTTAAACTAAGAAAGCGAAAGAATTTTATTGCGATGTGTGAACATTCTGTCACATTTCGCAAATCAGCTTCAGAAATCAAAGTTGCAAGATGTGACTGCAATTGAGAGAGCGCAAATCGATTTCGAAAATATATTTCAACTTGCTCGTGCTGCACTACCAATCTGCAATTGGCCTTTCGGAAATAAAAAACCTCTTTCGAAAGACAATTTGCATGCAAGATGTGACTACTCATGCGACTGGTTTCTGAAATTTCTCGCTGACACGCTCTTGACAAATGCATATGTAAGTATGTATGTAATCCCATTTAAGCAGAAAGCAGCTCCTTTTTCATACATCCATATACGTACTATAATTATGTACATATGTGTGTATATATCATACATATATATTTCACTTACCTCTTTGAGTACATCAAGCAACAAACGCTCGGGGACATTATCAAAGACGCCATCTGTGGCCACCAATATAACGTCGCCTTCTTTCACGGAAAAGCTAAGAGTATCCGCCGAATCCGGACTGTCGCTTAGCACATTATGGCCATGTCCCGGGGGCGGTAGCGATAACTGAAATGGTGTATTGAAGTAATGTTGCTGTTCTTCGGACTTGTGGATGATTTCACCCTTTCGAACAACCATAAAACCGCTATCGCCGATATTAGCGGTATAGACGGTGCTATTCTCTCGATTCAGCACGAGCACACAAGCGGTGCTGCTGCCTGTTGACAAAAATAATAATTAAGCAAAAGACAATATAAGTAAAACATAGTACATAAGCTAAAAGTGAAAATATGTACAGTGGTGGAATCATAAATAGGGACACGACATTTTAACAAGTTTTCCCTATTTTTCTTTTATTTTTTTTTTGTATTTATTATTTTTAATAAACGAATAGCTCATTATCTAACACATCCATTTAAATTTATATTTCAAACTTTGGTCAAAAATTATAAAAAATCTGCAAAATTGCATCTAAATTTTCAGCTTTTTAATCAGATTTTTTTGAGTATGCAGTTTTATAGCCCATTAAATTTCAGTAGAATGAAGTGTAAGTTTTAAGTTGCATTTTCCTCCATACAAATTGTGTATGGAAATAGTGCTAATACATTCAGAATAAAAACTATCAAAAATCAACGGGATTTTTAAGGAACTTCAAACTTGCACTTTATTCCACTAAAATTTAATGGGCGATAAAACTGCATACTTAAAAAAATTCAAAAAACTCCGATTAAAATGTTAAAAATTTAGATGAAAATTTCCACAATTTTTATAATTTTTGCAAAGTTTGGAATATGAACTTAAATGTTTTTTTTTTGTGTTAGATAATGAGCTGTACTGTTATAAAAAGATAATAAATATTAAATAAATTACAAAAAAATAGGAAAAATTTGTTAAAATGTCGTGCCCCTATTTATTTTTCCACTACTGTATGCATAAAAAAAAAGCTGGCCAAAAGTCCAAATTGCGAAATTCATGATAAAGTTTATCTGAGTATTTTTTGCTATGGGGTTATATCTCGGGGGTACCTTCGGATCGCCTGTCCCACGAGTTCAAAGTTGTATGTTATGATAGTCGAATTTTAGTTTTTGAAATTAAAGAATTTCATAGTCGTGCTTATTGCTTTACAAAAGAGTTATGTTAAGTGCAAAATTCCGAAAGCTCTCATATTATTTAAAAAAATAAATTGTTTGGATCGTTTAATCTTGATTCACATTCAAAAGTACTTTTTCGGGCGATTTTATATTTATATTTTATTTTTCATGGTTATTATAAGTGTGAGTTAAGCCGAGCTAAGCTAAGTTTTATATATCGGCATATTCTACATTTTACCTTACATATCTGTAAAAAATCTACCGCCTCTTCCCGGCCCTCTTTTAAATCGTTATTTGAAAAATAAGCAATAAAAAAACTAGTATTTGTTTTTGAAACTTTCGAAACTAACATAAGCAAGATATTCTTTGTTCTCAGGATATAATATGCGGTCATCAATAGGGATGACAAGAGAAGCGTTATTCAATATTATTCAACAATGCGAACGAATGCGAGAAAAATTAGTGGAAATTACAAAGTGTCCCAAAAAGCGAATTTCCCTACTTCGTGATAGTTTAAAGCCATTTAAACATCATCAGTACCAAATAAAGTTTTTAAGGCAAGTATGAGGTTTTATTGTAAATAATACAAAGCACTAAAGTCTGAATAGCCAGTGGGTGACAGGTAATATGATCAACGGAAATAAGGTACATTAACACTAATTTGTATACTGGTGTGAATTAAAGTCAATTGACATTATTACCTTTCCAAAAGCGCAATAAAGACGGTTCCCAATATATTTTTACGTTGTTTTTGTTGTAAAACTCACGAACATAAGCTATACTAAATTTTAGAATAGAGTTCCAATTCTTTTTAATCGCGTACCAAAATTGTGAAGGCTTTATATAAGGTATGGTTTCTCCGAAAAATTTTTTGAAAGTGTAGTTGGAAGACGCAAATATCTTTAAGTGGAATGAAACGATTAGTGCAATATTTTGGAGGATGCAAGACAAAATATATAGTTATCGATTGGTATCAATAAACTTTGTCCAGTCCTATTTTTTTTTTTGCTCTTGGTTTACACTTTCCAGAAAATATCCATATGAAAAATTTTACTAAATATTTTTGTACTTTGCAGAGTAACGTTAGTTAATTAGTTAATACGGTAACCAACATCGTTACTGAAATGCAAAAGGTCGTAACACATACATTTTTTATGCATAAAACGATGTGGGAAATTTAACTCGATGAAATGCATAGAATTTCAGGTGACGATATACCACTAGTGGGCCTTAAATGTTCATCATTTGTAAAAATCTTGATAATGTTATTTCTGAAAATTGTTTTGGGATGGCGCGTTATGCCAGTAGCAGTCCTCTCGGCGATGTAAATTGGTCTCCTCGGAGTTTCGATTTGACGCCGGTAGACTTTTTTGTGGGGTGCCCTGAAGGACCGAGGTCATGCGAACAATCCATTAATGATTCAGGTCCTTAAGGGCATTGGTGAGACATGGCCAGAAACTGTCTCCAAGGTCTTGGAAAACTGGGTTAACAGGATGCGCTACTGCGAAGCCAGCCGAGGCAACCAATAATAATATACCGAACAGAAAAGATTTCGGTAAATTTTTTTTTTAAGAACCCACTATATGGAACATCATGTATGTATGTAGGTATGTATGTAAATATATGAAAAGTTGTATCAATATTTGGACAACAGCCATATCTTTTCACTTTATTTTCGAAAAGTAAAATATAAAAACTAGCTCGTTCATCAAATGCGTGATTGAGAAGAACAAAAATGTAAATAAACGAAAAGACACAAAAAGGTATTCCTTTTTATTTTTAGTGTGCTAAATATCGCGTTTTGTTTTGATTTGCGTTAGCAAATGCATGTGAAAAGCCAAGTTGCATGTGATTCCGACGATGTAATTGACAATAAACAACAACGTCGGAATTGGCAAACAAACTGTTAAGACAACAAATTACATACATATGTATGTACAGTTGTCCACAAAATAATAGGAGTGCGATATTTTGACCAGTTTTGGCTATTTGTCTTTTGTTTATTTAATGTTTATTATTTTTTTATAAAAGCCTAGCTGGCTATACAACAAACACCATATAAATTCAGATTTTAAACTTTGTATAAAAATTATAAAAATTTGGCAATTTTTCACCCAAATTTCAAACTTTTTAATCAGAATCTTTAGAAAAAATTCTGGTATGCAGTTTTGTAGCACATTCAATTCTAGTCTGAAGAAGTGCAAGTTTCAAGCGGCAAAAAAATTCCGTTGATTTTTGAGAATTTTTTTGGTTAAAGGTGTTTCACGTTTTTTCCATACAAAGTATGTCGACAATTTTCTTTTATATGGAGGACACTGCCAGCAAAAAAATTTCCAAAAATCAACGGAATTTTTTAGCCGCTTGAAACTTGCACTTATTCAGACTAGAATTGAATGTGCTACAAAACTGCATACCAGAATTTTTTCTAAAGATTCTGATTAAAAAGTTTGAAATTTGGGTGAAAAATTGCAAAATTTTTATAATTTTTATACAAAGTTTAAAATCTGAAT
>NW_016164848.1:0-23340 GCF_001687245.7 Rhagoletis zephyria | reverse complement strand
TCTATTCATGATGAAATGTCAAAGCATACTGAGCATCTTTCTCTTTGACACCATGTCTGAAATCCCACGTGATCTGTCAAATACTAATGCATGAAAATCCTAACCTCAAAAAAATCACCCGTTACAACATAAATCGCCAAAAAATTACATATTTTTTCCGGAAAGCAAAAATATAAATAAAAACAAATTAAAGCAAAGTAATGGTATTAGTAATTTTTATTTTTAACTTTAGCCCCATTATTGTTTGCATGAGGGCATCATGCTTTAGTATACAGGCTATTCAAAATTCTGATATGTATGTACACAGATATCGACGCCTCCAAACCATACTATGCTAAAGAGCGTGTCAGACGTGGCAATATATTTTCGGCTGTCAAATTGAGAAAGCAGTTGCATGAGCAGTCACACCTTGCATGCGAAGTGTATTTCGAAGGAGGTTTTTTATTTCCGAAAGGCGAATTGCAGGAAAAATTTCTGCAATCGCTTTCTGGCTGTTCACACAGCGAATGAGTTTCTGGCAATCTTTCTCGATACTAAAATGCAACCATGGGCGGTGGTCTTGTCGTTTGTTTGCTATTTCTCTTGTAAAAGCGAGAACGAAAACACGAAAAATGAATAGTCGACGTAAGCTGGTGTTGAAAAAGAAAGCAATTTTATTAAAAATTATTGCCGTTATTATTAAAAAAAAATAGAAGTGGATGATTCGCGTACTCGCCGATCTGTTTGTGTAAGAAAATTTTGGCGGCGCGGAGCAAACAACCCATACTACACAACGTTGAAGAATGAGCATTACCCCATGGTGAAATTATAAATAGCTGGATACTCTTATAATTCAAGCCAGCACCAACAATGCTCGCAAATCCCACACTCAATCAAAACAACATAAGCCCAAAAAAGCAAAACCCTAAAATATAGGTTATAATTAACATATTTTCCATGTGAACAATAATTTAAAGATTTAGTATATTAGGTAAAATAATATATTTCAAGCATTTTTGATATTTAGTTTAACAATATTTTTCATCATTTTACACAAATTTACGATATCAGTGCCACACGCCAACCTCGATTAGTTTGACAGCACTTGCAGAAGAAATAAAAATTGCTAGTGCAGCACGAGCAAGTTGAAATATATTTCGGAAATCGATTTTTGCTCTTTCAGTTGCAGTCAACCCTAGCAACTTTTATTGCTGAAACTGATTTCCGAAAAGTGACAGAAAGATCTCTTTGGCTGTTCACACATCGAAATAAAATTTCTCGTTCTTAATTTGACAGCGAATTGCGTGCGAAAGACGGAAATATTGCCACGTCTGACAGGCTCTTAAGTCTACCTAAGTGCAAGTTGACTCGTCATGGTATGGTTTGGAGGCATCGATATGCACATATAGTATGTTTGTTCGTGTTTACTTACCTAAAATAGGTTTTTTTTGTTCAAGCAACTCGCAATAACTATATGCTAAGAGATTAACAGGTCGTTGGGAATTAAAATTAACACAATGGACTAGACGCTCGCAAGTTTTCATCAGAAAAGAACTAAATTCACCGGGATCGATTCCGTAATTGCGCCAACCGCCGACGCCGTCAGCTACACCTGTAATTCAGAAAAACAAAACACAAAATTCTGTTAGATTATATATATATGTATGTATGTGTTGGGGCATTCAATCCCGAAGCATTTTAACTATCCCGGGATTTCGGTATTCAAAAATACTAATCTCGGGATCCCGAAATTTTTGGGGATTTCGACTTCATCACTACTTGTTGCATTTTACAGTAGGTTCGCCCTTGTCAAACCACACAGATTCATTGTCACCACATTTGGTGTTAGGGAAGCATAATTCCCCTTAGTAAAAGAGTACGTAATTTGATGTTTAAATATTTTTATTCTATTCTTGTTAAAAATATTTACTCATATTTGCAGAAATCCTTTCCCAACAAAAGGCCAACAAAGTAAAATGAAAAAGAATTCTGCCACACTGTAAAAGCTTGTGTTTTCAATTGCTATCAGAATTTTCGTTATTGCACAGTTCTTGCACAAAATATTTGAACAAGTACAGTTATTCAGGCAGGTCCTGAAATTCACTTCCAAGTGCAAAGGGCTCAAGTTCACTTTGAATCCCAATTTTGGTGTTCTGTATTTCTCGTGTTTCGTGTCAAATTAATTATTTTTATCGTTTTCAACATCTCTTTCATTCTGTAAATTAATCAGTAAAAATATTGGGATCCCGGAGCTGTAATGCCGGGACTTCGGAACATGGAAATTGTTCGGGATACCGGAATCCCAATTGGAAAAATGTGCTGTAGTCTGATGAGACAAAAAGTAGTGTTTGGATCAGATGGAAAATAGTACGTAAAACGTCCTACGAACACAGCCTTTGATCCACATTACACGAAAAAACGGTTAAGCACAGCAGCGATTCCATTATGGTATAGGGCTGCTTCCCGAAGGAAGGAGTTGGTCCAATATTTTGGATAAAGACCAAATGTGCGCGCTTGACTATGTAAACATATTACAGACGACAATGCTCTCTGCAGGATTATGATAAGAAGAAGGAAACAGTGCAGGCTATGGAGTGGCCGCCTCAATCGCCAAACCTCAGCCCCATTGAGCACCTTTGGGCAGTGGTATTCTATTCCGAAGTGTTTGTGCAAACTTCGTCAATAAGATATTAAAAAAATAATATTTTTGTAAGAATTTTTGGGTCAAAGTTTAATATATAAATGTTTTCAAATTGAGTTGCATACTTATTTTAAATTATGTGTACGACGAACTTTTTTTCTGGTGCAACCTAATGTACATATATAAACATCGCTCATTTACTTCAACCTCGTCATAATACAAAACACAAATTACCGCTACCTCTTCTTCTAGGTTGTGTAAAAATTTCATAGCTGTATCGTTTATGTACCAGTATACCACTAAAACGAAAATTGTAGATATACTTATGTATGTACATTCATATCACACACCGTCTTCAAAACAGGCATATCTCGAGATTTGCCATTTTAGAAATTTTGCGCTAAAAATGTACACAAAGCCTTTATATACCCTTCAAAACCTTAAAGCCGTTTATCTCGGGTGCTGCCAAGGCGAATTTATCCTTGGGTGCTGCTTTTGGAGTTGTCACTATTGAAGTAAATGAGCGATATGTATCTACATACGTTAGTGAAACTAGAGACATGTTTCTTTGATGAATTTCCCATACTTATTTACACATGTGAAACAAATGGTCACAGCGTCGTTGAAGTACCAAAGATCTTTAGCATCCTACCTACCTACTTCAGGATAAATATAAACGGGCAATTCATGTTGCACTAACATACATACATGCGCTCACTTGAAATCGCTCTTCTTAAAATTAAAGTTAAATTCCTACAACATGTAATGCTGTTAGAGTCGAACTTGAAATTTTGAATAAAATAAGATTTTAATCTGGGTCATTTACATTATATCGCTCGTCGAATCTCCTATATTCCAAAAGACTTGACTTTTTACTTACTTTAACGCAACAACGTTATAAATGTACATACATACATATGTATACATACATACCGAACCCTTAATTCACAGAGGCCCTAATCAATAATTTTTTTATTTTACCGGAGAAGCAAAAAACAATACAAAAAGAGTATTTTTCCATTGGAATTATAAAATCTATTATATTTTAAGATGTCCACCAAAATATTTCCGAAAAATTTTAAGATTTAAGTGAGCTGGACCGATTTGAAAATACCTCCAAAAATTTAGTTTTTCATGAATAAAAATAGTTTCTTAAAGATTTTTTTTTTTAAAATCTCCTCAAATGACAAAACGGTTTAAGGTTAAAAAAAAATTGCATGAAAATATTTTTAAAAAATTTAAAAAAATTTAAGCGGAATCGTAATGATGAGATTTTTGATGCTGTTTTTTAACTTTTTTCAAAGATTGGTATAAGAAAAACTTGAATAACTGAACCTTAAGCTCTTCCGATTTAGACTTAAGAGGTGTCATTGGAAAGGTATTTTCTCACCCTTTTTATTTCTTTGATAACGAACTCATTAAAAGGATGAAAGAGAAAGGTAGGATGAACGAACGTCATTCAAAGTTGAATTAAGATGTGTTGGTATTTGAAAAAAAAATAAAAAATTGGACACGAATGATTTTTTTTTGACAGAAATAAAAACAGTGTGAAAATACCTTTCTATCGGGATCCCATAAGTCTAAATAAGAATAGTTCTGGCCCAGTTATTCAAGTTTTTTGTAAATCAATCTTTGAAAAAAGTATAAGAAAATACAGCATCAAAAATCTCATTCTTACGATTCCGTTGAAAAGATTTTTAAATATTTTTATGCAGATTTTTTAATCTTAATCTGTTCTCTGTTCTTAATCTTGTCATCTGATGGGACTTTTTTTCAAAAAGTTCTTTAAGAAACTATTTTTATTCATAAAAAACTCCATGTTTGGAGGTATTTTCAAATCGGTCCAGCTCACTTAAATCTTAATATTTTTCCGAAATATTTTGGCGGACGTCTTAAAATATTATAAATTTTGTAATCCTGGCGGAAAACCCAACTTTTTTTTGGTGATCCAGTCTAATGTACATATGAATGTATGTAATCAAAACTACAATATTTATTTTCTAACAAATTAAAGCCTAGGTGCAATAGCATACCAAACACAAGTGTAAGAACATACATACATCGATATAGACGACTTCATGTGGTGACGTACATTGTAAGCTCGGTTTAACTGGAGCCAGACAGATAACAGACAAGCGAACATGCGTTTGGATGTCAGTGTTTAATCGACACTAACACAACAGGTACAAAGTGCACAAATTAATATTTTACGCGACATTTGAGAGAAATTTAATTGGTATTGAATCGAGGACTGTTCGTTGAGCTTAATAGACAGACCATTTCTATTATATTAATAATAATAAAGAAATTAGGTATTCGTTGCATTTAGAATGCGAATTTTTGTACACATTCATATACATAGGTTAAGGAGCTGCACTCTTAGAAATCGATAATGTGTACATATGTAAGTATATATGTGCATATGCACATGTATATCTGAACGATGAAATACGAATGGGCAGGGCAACATGCTTTATATTAATCTCGAATGTATATTTTAAAGTTATGTAATTATAAAATTGCTTACCTAGCACATCTGCGTTGGTGGTTGACGTCTTAAACCATGAATCTTCGCCGTATTTGCCTGGCTTGTATTTGGAAGTTAGAAAGTCTTTAGGAAAGCCACACACAACAGATACAAAGTGCGGGCGTTGTTTCGAGGCACTATTTACATTCGCTGTTGCATTGCTAGCTGTCTCTAGTAGCGTAGAGAAGCTACTACGTAACGCTCGCGAGATTACTCTCGTCGTCCAGCTCAATGAATGCATCAGAAAGCTCTTGTCTCCTTCGTAGCGCGTTTTACAGTAGTTTTAAGCGTAAACCGTGATTAAAAAGCTAGAATGGCTCAAATTTTCATATTGGGGATGATGCGAATCCTTAAATTATGTACTTAACGCGATATAGAAGTCCAAATGTATTTTTTTCCAAACTTCTACTTTGGTTTTATTTTTTCAAATTCCTTCTAATTAGCACCTTTCACAAAATATTCAATAGTTAAAAAGTTATCGGAATTGCATATGCGGAAAATGTAGGTCGATATCATTTCGTTTTAGTAATTCTTAAAAGTGGTGTTGGGATTTGTTGGTCCAAATTAGCATAAATCTATAGCAAGGATTAGAAAAAACTCCGTACAATTCTCCGCGCTGTTATTATCATTTATGTAACCCATTCGCCGTTATAGTGTCATGAACTAACATATCACATCTGGACAGAGCAATGATTTAGGAATTTCCCCATTTATTTTTAATAAACATTTAGCACTTCGATTTGACCCAGCTTTCAAGGATATACCCAAAAATGGAAGTTTTCCTTAACTACGCGTGAGACAAATTCGACAACCAAAAAAAAATCCACCCAGGGCGAACAAAATTCACTGGAAGGCAAGACAGGGTTGCTCATAAATCCAATGAAACATGTGACACATTTGGAAACACCAGGGGTGCACCTCTTACAAAAATAACAGGGGCCTTCATCAAATATGATACAACTGCTGATAAACTTGATAAAAGAATAAATTTATTAGTGGTATTCATCTAAAACGATAACTTTATCAAGCAGATAATCTTATAAGTTTTCGCACTCTGTTACATGAACGACCCACACTCTCTTTTCGTTTACACATGCGACAATAGTCGTTTTTTCTTTGGTTATAGAGCTCAGCATCACTAACCTTATACAACTATCACGAGGATAAAGAAATTATAGAAACTAACTCACTAAATGAGGAAAAATTATATTTACGAGATAATATCTATTTTAATAAATATACATATAACATAAAGGCTATTTATTTGAAGCAAGTTAAAACAAACAATGGCAGAATGTCTGTTTGTGTATGAATTCATTTGTCACAGCTACCTAACCTTGCGGCCAAATTATCAGTGAAACAAAACAAACAGAACGGATAATAATTGAACCAGTTCTCTATCAAGATCACATCGTTGTTGTTGAATTTGCGTGCAAAATTTTTATGCGTATCCGATTATTGCCAAAGAAAACATAGCTAGAGTTGCGACAGAGTTGCATTGACTTCAGTTTATCAAGTTTATTCAGTGAAATCGCTGGAGAAATTTATCAGAAATGTGTAAACGAGTTTCCATACAAATTTTGACAGTTCATTTATAAGGTTTACACAATTTTACACACGGTTTTAAATGCATTTATAAGGTTTGATGAATACCTTTAATAATAAAGTTTGTTTACATATAAATATAATCTCAATCAAAGCTCTTTTTTTATCACCCCGTTTACAGAGGCAAATCTCGCATTATTAGCCGTCAAATTTGTTGTACTTGTTATATCTCCTCTCTGTGCCACCGTGGTCACTTTTTTTTAGTGCACCGCCGTGGTTTAAACTCAGTTTAAACGCCCGATCTGGCTGCATTAAACTATGATCAGCCAATCAAATGTCAGCCAGCTGTTCAATTTAATCTCAGTTTACTTAAACTAAGTTTAAACTGGAGTTACCGAGACGAGATGAGAATTTGTTTATACGCCTGCACACGTTCTATTTAAACTTTTCCGTGATAAATAGTGGACCGAATATGCATCCGGAAACTCTAGTACTGTGTTTTTTAAGTAAGCACCAGCTAACATTTTTCTGCATTAAACTACACTAGCTTCTTATCTGGTGCCAATTAATTCAGCACATAAAATCAGCTGTTCCTTACCTCGACCCACGACAGTCGGGTCTACGTAACCGGAATGACCCAGATTTATATTTGGCCAAGGACTGTCACTCCAGCACCACTCCCCAAAAGCTCTTTGGGGAATTTGTATGCTGCTACAACAACAACAACAACAACAGCCCTACAAACCTTATGCGTCCCCACGACAGTCGGGTCTACGCAATCGGAACGACCCAGATTTATATCTGGCCAAGGACTGTCACTCCAGCACCACTCCCCAAAAGCTCTTTGGGGAATTTGTATGCTGCTACAACAACAACAACAACAACAGCCCTACAAACCTTATGCGTCCCCACGACAGTCGGGTCTACGCAATCGGAACGACCCAGATTTATATCTGGCCAAGGACTGTCACTCCAGCAACACTCCCCAAAAACGCTTTGGGGAACTTGTATGCTGCTACAACAACAACAACAACAACAGACCTTATGCGAAGTTGAAATCTCGCTTGCCTGACGACGCATTCGAGATCCCACACGTGTAGACCGCAATAAGTACGAAGCAATCTTTTTCTTGCATACCGAGCGGCTTGTGAGTTGTCAATCGCTTTCAACTGTCATTTTTGTTGTTTGACAGCTATTTTCTAACATTTTGGTGGCAAAAGCAAATTTGGAAGGTTCGAACCTTTTTATTTGGCGAAATATGCTGAAAAGTATGTTGTAAAGGGCCCCAGTCAACAAAACTCGAACTCGCTTGCAAAAAAAAAGTAGAACGTGAAGACGGCCGGTAATGGCTAGCTTTCGATTATTTCAGCCGATTAATCAAAAGGGGAACTGCGATACAAATCGAAAGAAAATTGAAGATATGTCATTACTAATTGAGATGTGTCAAAGCGAATTATTGATGTTGGATTATCTGTAAAAGGAAAAATAATTTCTACAAAAGATTTGTAATTGTTTTGTCTTTTAGCTTAGAACATCTTCCGCATTGAAAAAGAAAATGAGTAACACCAGCGCCAACATTACGAATGGTGGTATTACTCCACCTCAGGAAAAGCGTGACCTGCTTGCGCTTCTGAAGCTTATAAAGAAATACAACCTCAAGCAAACAGAGGAGCTTCTATGTCGCGAAGCCAATATCACAAATCAGGAATTGGAGGAAGTGAATGATATTGAAATAAACACACTTCTAACGTCAGCTCTCGTGGATGGACACGACCATCAAAATGGATTGGTAGCAAGTGGTAGTGGTGGATCCGGTAATGACCCAGAAATACATGAAGCGGCTTATGCAGATCTGCGTAATTTCGTCGAGGAGTCTCTAGATATTTATAAACATGAGTTGTCTATGGTTCTCTATCCAATACTGGTACAAATCTATATTAAACTTATTCAAGGAGGATTCGCAGAACAAGCCCGAAAATTTGTGGAGAAATGTGGCCCAGATTTAGATCATTACTACCGCGAAGATTTGCAAAATTTATTAATGATAACCAAAAGGTCTGATCTAGAAAATAACGATTTCGTGACCGCAATGGAGCTAGACAAGTTCGTTATTCGCATGTCACGGGATTCTCATTCGCTATTTAAACGACATATACAAGATCGAAAGCAGGAGGTGATAGCAGATATAGTCGCAAAATTTTTGCATTTTGATACCTACGAAGGAACTGCGCGCAGCAAGTCTCAATGCGATATCAATACTGGATCTTTAGTTGGCGAAGCAAAACGTCAAGATAATAAAATACGCGTTTACTATGGTCTATTAAAAGAAGTTGATTACCAAACGTTGACAACTCCTGCACCTGCGATGGTGGAAGAAGAAGATGATAATGATCCTGATGCACCCGACAAGCCTAAAAAGAAAAAACCCAAAAAAGATCCGCTTTTCTCCAAAAAATCAAAGTCCGATCCTAACGCACCTGCTAGTGATCGAATTCCACTGCCCGAAATGAAAGATGCCGATAAAATGGAAAAAGTAAAAGCTTTGCGTGAATCTTCCAAACGCGTACCACTAAATAAAGATTCACTTCCGTCAGTTTGTTTTTATACGATACTCAATGCACATAATACCGTTACATGTGCTGAAATTTCAGAAGACTCTACCATGATGGCTGTGGGTTTTACTGATTCCAGCATTAAAGTATGGTCCCTTACCCCAGCGAAATTGCGAGAAATGAAGAGCGCAGAGTTACTTAAAGATATAGACAAAGATGCTGAAGACATCAACACTCGCATGATGGATGATAGGACAGGCGAGGCATCCCGTACGTTCTATGGTCATAGCGGGCCGGTCTACCGCTGCGCCTTTGCCCCAGAAAAAAATTTATTGCTGTCCTGCTCCGAAGATACCACAATTCGTCTGTGGTCGTTCCATACGTGGACATGTGTTGTTGTTTATAAGGGTCATCTCTTCCCCGTTTGGGATGTTCGTTTCTCTCCACACGGTTATTATTTTGCGTCATGCTCATATGATAAGACGGCTCGACTTTGGACAACGGATTCGAATCAACCACTGCGGATTTTTTGCGGTCATCTATCGGATGTGGATTGCGTCCAGTTTCATCCTAATTCGAATTATATTGCCAGTGGTTCAAGTGACCGCACAGTTAGATTGTGGGATGTCCTAAACGGACAATTAGTGCGGCAAATGTGTGGTCACAAGGGGCCTATTTACTCCTTGGCATTCTCTACGTGTGGGCGTTATTTGGCATCTGGTTCTTCAGATCACACCGTCCTTATATGGGATTTGTCGCATGGCCAACTTGTAGCATCACTGTTACGACATACAGGTTCAATACATACGATGTCCTTCAGTCGGGATGGAAATATATTAGCTGTTGGTGGTTTAGACTGCGTGCTGACTTTGTGGGACTTTTCGAAACTCACTGAGGATTACTTGGCACAGACCGGAGCATCCTCACACAATCCTGACCTAAACGACAGTGAAACATACCTGCTCCGCTCATTTCCAACCAAATCCACTCCCTTCCTTGCGCTGCATTTTACACGCCGAAACTTATTATTAGCAGTTGGCATGTTCAAGTCATCCTAAAATGGCAGGTAGTGGTGGGGTGAATAGATTTAAGTGATTCGTTACATTAATACATATGAAGTATTCATTTTAATGTGTAATAAAGTGACTTTACATGGTAAAATGAAATATTCAATGCCTAATTTGCATATTCCATTTGTACACACTCTTCAGCAGCAACATGAGTGGGAGAAGAGCCGTCTACAATGTGATCATTTGATTCGCTATCTAAGGATGGCTCGTTGCTAAACATTTCTGTTGGCACAGTGGCAGGAGCACGATCTTGTACAAACTCCATGACATTTTGCCTCGATTGCAAATGACGTTCAACTTCCGCTGCGGTCATTTGTATTTGCCGCGGTTTCTCCACGTCAGAAACTGCGACTTGCTGAGGTTGCTGGACCCGTTCGGTATGTTGTTTGAGAGTTTGTGAAATTTCATTCGGTGGAACTTGTTGCAGTTTCTTTTTGCGTCCTCGAGTGGATCCAGTACTAGTTCCACCGCCATTCGCAGTAGCATTTTGTTCAAGCTTCCGCCTAAAAAAATTGTATAGAATAATCATTAATTATAAATTAGCTGCAATTACTTTTTTGCTTCCTTGCTGGCTTCATCTTCTGACGAGTCAGTTTCATCGCTTTCCGAAGACGTGTTTTCTGGTTTCTCATATTGTAGCAAACGATCTAGTAAGAAAGCACGATCTCTGGATACTTTTAACAATCTACGTTGGTTAGAACGTAGTGCATCTTGAAAGAATTCATTTTCCTGCAAATCGGTTGAAACACAAAAGTCAGACTTATTGTTTTTTTTTTTTTTTTAAATATACATATCTTTGTCCATATGGAAAAGTTGCCTATGTCGAAAGGCTGGCTTTAGTATAAATCGGCATTCGCGGCATGGGATTCCAGATGACTCACTGACGCTGAGCCGTTGAATAACGTTCAGAAAATAAACGCCCAAGAAATAGTTCCGATAATAACAAGTCAGTGTTCTTATTAAGTCTCATCAAAAAATTCCTTGTCGTTTAAAGAATAAAGGGAAAGCCGCATTATACTAAAGCCGGCTTTTCGACATGAGGTACTTTTCCATATACTCACATATATCAAAAATTTGAGTTTGCGTTTTAGATAACGGTATTGTGTTTTATAATCTACGGCATTAGTGGCACCTGAACTATTTCCGCCGCCATTGCCACTTCCACCTCCAATGCCTAAAGCTGACTGAGTGCGCTGTTGCTCATGGCTATCATCATCTGATCCGGAATCTTCATCCACATTGGGATCTGTCTCATCGGCTGGAGTGGCTTGTTGGTTCGCCATGGAGCGACAGTACCAACCAGAAAGCATATCCTTTAAATGAGAAATAAAACAATAAGTCTATACATACATGTAATTCCTGCGCACCACCACAATGACCAATGTTTAATTTAAATGTTTAGAAAATTCATCGGCTAACCGCACTCCATACTAGACAGGGGATTAACCAGAAAACAAGCTGTCTTCTTTGAGAAATCCACTAATATCAATAAAAAAAGCTAAACATGCAAATAAGGGGTAACTCACCGTGGTTTGCGACGTTATAATGATAAACAAATTTTCACATAAAAAAAAATTGTTTTGACATCTTTTATTGTCCACTGAACTACATTATCGGCTCTTTAGGGTTGCTTTCAAACGTCGTTAGGTCTGTTCATGTATTCTCCAATTTTAAATTATACAGCAACCTGCCAGTAGGAATGTTCGATGTTTAAGAAAGTATCGATATCATGAATCGATTTAATTCATTGCATGAAAATCGATATGGCAATATATCGGGCCGAACAATATCGATATCGGAAAAATCGATGTTGAAACAATTGAATAGAATATTAGACCAGGGCTCGAATCGTAACATCAGTTCACGGATCGAAAACCATACGAAAGAAAATTACGTGATACGTCAGGCAGTATAAACTGAATGGGACAAAGAGTACGTTCACGTATGTCATAATGCGAAAAATGTATTTTTACGTGACGAGTAATACGATAACGTATGTTACGATTCGAGCCCTGCTTATCAACTCAACTAATTGTGTTATTTCCATCTTGTATATTTACTGAGGACTAAAACGAACGGTTTATCAAACTTAAGAGCTAAATAAATCAAACAAGCTGATCATTAAACCTACGTTAGTATTTTTCCATACCTTCTTTGTAGATGAAAAATAAATTTCAACTTAAATATCGATATTGCGGGTAAAGTATCGATGTGCGATGAAATATCGATATTCAGAAAAATCGATACGATATCAAGCATTCCTACCTGCCAATCCGCGGATTGAAAGAAATGAATGGAGAGAAAAATGTCACAAAGAAATAGAGGTGTCAGACTATCGATAGGCACACCATCGATAGTTTTGATAGTTTTCAGAAAAACTATCAATATTCACGATAGTCTCGAAAAAAAACAAAACTATCGATAGCACTATCGATAGCGCTATCGACAACGCTAAATCAGTTAGGTTTCTTTGTTTTTACAGGATCATAGTGAAATAAATATTATCTCATAAAAGTTATATTCATTCAAAATTAAGTAACTGCTTAGCCAAAATACTTCTCTTTTTAGAAAGCTCAAAAACAAACACAAGTTATACAAACAAAACAGGATTTACGAATAACACATGTATGTATGTTGGCCTAAATGAGTGCATATTTGAATATGACTAAAAAACTAAATTTTTAATTCAAATTAAAAAATGCAGGTATTACCAACAATAGTTCGATAGTCCTACTAAACTATCGATATTTTTGATAGTATAAAAAAAAACTATCAATGAGTATTGATAGTCTAAAAAAATTGAAACTATCGATACTATCGATAGTGCCATCGATAGTTTGACAACTCTACAAAGAAAGACATGAACGCTAAACCAGTAACTATTTGCAGACTTTATGAGCAGCTAATTTGTAATTTTTCGAAGCAACTTCCTAATAAAAACAATATTTCCTACCTATACATTTACAAAAGGTTTATAAATTGAAGAATGTATGAAAACACCAATTTGTAAAGCTTTTTAAACCTACATTATTTTTTATGAAAAAGAACATTATTTCATTAACTTCAACTAATAAAAGCCCCACAATTACTTGATTACTTTGAATTACACCATGCAGCATGTCTTCAGATGTTTTTTTTACTGTCAAATTGTTGCAAGTTAAATTCGACTATCCAGTAATATTTGTAACTTCCTCTCCAAGCGGAATATAATTTCTCTCAATTGCCCGGATACACGCCGATGTCAAAGAGAAAATTACACATAATAACACACATAAATGTAATATCATATAATTTAATATAATGAATGTATAACATAAATTGCAATCAGCTGCATATTTGCGTTTTTTTTTCAAATACGAGGCATGTAATAAAAGCGGCAATACTGCAGCAGTGATGAAAATTTACATCACTTTGCAAGTGCCCAACTGATAAAACGTTGTTAGAAATACACAACCCTATCGTGTAACAGGCGCCGAAGTATTTTTAAAACTAATACGCTCCTTATATTAAGTGTTTTGTATTAAGTTTAATTATTATTTTTTAAATGAACCTTGTATGAATGCTGGGAGCGAATATTAAAAAAAAATGTTTACTTTAAAAGTAAAATGCATATGTTAACGACAAAAAAAAAAAAAAAAAAAATACTTTATTTCTAAAATTTATTATTAATTTATATTATATATTCATATGCTTATAAACAAGGTGCCGATTCGATTCTATTACGTTTTCTTTTCATGCGTTTTACAAGGAAAAATATGCGTTTTGTTAGCTTTGTTAAGTTAATTTTGCTTGTTGGGAATGTATATATACATGTCGACGCCTCCAAACCATACTATCTAAGTCTTAATTCCTTTGTTTTTTGCTAAATTTTCAAACTATATTTGAAGGAACAAAAATGTGAGATAGGGCATTTCTATATTAAGGTAAGGATATTTATTTATTACTGAAGTCGAGTAGAGGATATGTACATATACACACATACATATATTACACATGTTGGCCACATATACATATATGCATACAATTCGTCGAACTGATGGTTTTGAAGATATCACAAAAACACATTACTTATGTATGTGGAAAGAGTTGTAAGTTTATTTCATAAATGCACACATTGAGGGTGACATAGTTTCAGAGGAGTTCAAAGTGTATCGCCTCACATCTATTTTTAAAAATACGTTACATAAAAATTTATATGTATTAAATGAATTCATATATTCTTCTGTCCATTTGGATTCGATTCCATTACTCCGCAGATTTGTTATACACATAACGTCATAACTATCCCTTTCGAATTTACTGCAACTCTATATGAAATTATCGTATCCAAATACTTTTCGTTTTAACATTTCAAAAAAATTAAAAAAAAAATTTCATGGTACAGTTTGGGAAAAAATACATCACTAACTTATAAAAGTAGGGATGAATTCAAAATTATTCATCGTTTATAAAAATTAAAATGTGGAATCTTACAAATAATATAACTTTTTCTCAAGTGCATTTTGAGGAGGTTGATAGAGACTTGTGGCCACTAAAGTTGCAAGTTTTTTAGCGTATTGACATACAGCTGGCACTCGTGTAGTACCGGACCAATTGTAATATAAGTGGGTCATTTTGTATGTCAAAAGCTGCATCTGATCCGGTGTTAAACGTATGTTACTGTATACAATATTGTAGCTGGTAGGCGAAACTGTTCCTTGTCGCACAGACTGGGATACGAGGAAAAAGTCATAACGTTCTGGCAATGTTACTACATCATCGACGACTGTACCAGGAGGTGGGTTCCGTCCTCGAGCGAACAGACGGGTGTTAATATTTTTAGATACCACAACATATGCAAACATTGGGGGTTTCTCAGAGCCAACACGCTTATATTCTTGCTCAAGTTTTTCAACTACATCTTTAACCTCGTGCTCGTAAACTTGTCTCAAAGACCCTTCTCCTACTCCATCACGATAGAATAAAATACGTGTTGGTAATTTCCCATCGTGTTCCTTGCGGTATTGACGTAAAGCTTTTGTCATCATCGGCCAAAGGCTGTTTGCCAAGACATCGTGGGAATGGCATTCTGCCACTGTGCTGTAGAAAGTGGCATTTGTTTTCATATCCATCGATGCTACTAAAGCCCCAAAAGCCTTTGATCGATCACGTGTACTTTTAGCGACATCATAACCGATTGTCATTAAACCGGAAAGTGGTAAATCAATCATCCATGGTGTATATCCCAATTTGCAATTTATTTGTATTGCTACCTTTGTGGCTATACTCATAAGACCGCGTTGGTTATTTGCCGACTTTTGTGTTATTACCTGNAGTACTTTTAGCGACATCATAACCGATTGTCATTAAACCGGAAAGTGGCAAATCAATCATCCATGGTGTATATCCCAATTTGCAATTTATTTGTATTGCTACCTTTGTGGCAATACTCATAAGACCGCGTTGGTTATTTGCCGACTTTTGTGTTATTACCTGAGTGGGTATAGCTCTTTCCAAGCATCCTTTCTTTTTAATAGAAGCATAACGCTCGGCATTATTATTTGGTACTAAACATAGTATTAACTGAGGATCTTGACGGCTGCAGTCCTCCATTGCTTGAATGTACGAGTGATTCCTGTCGTCATATAACATTACTTCTCTGGGCCGATTGATTCGCATTTGCATGCCACTTGCAGCCCGAATTAGAGATTCTACGAAATTCCTTAGCTCTCTAGAGTTACGGTTTGTGGCTATTACAGACCATCGGTCAAGTCCACGGGATGGAGTTGTAAACAATCCATTATCGCGGAAAAGACGTGTCCAATCAGCTTGTTCACCGGCTGAAGCTTTTTTGTGTTCGCTAAATACAATACGTTGCGGCTCCAGAACGCGACCATTCAGGTCAACCAAGTGGCGATCTAAAGTCATATTCCAACCATTGAGTACTTCTACACTAGCGTCGGTCTGCTGTAGTCTTTGATTGAAAATTCGTAAACGGTCAATGCGACGATCGGGATTCATACGCGTGTGATCTGCCATAGCTCTCATAAGTTGGAAATTATTGCGCATGTTTTCAGTTAGGCCAGTCGGCCGGCATAGTTCGGGAATGAGTATAATTATGTCACTACTGCCACCTCTCATAGCCCTCTCTTTAGCCTTAGATATGAGCAAAGGTTGCTTTGGATCGCGGATGCGAATGTGATATTTTTGGTAATAGTAGTCAATGAAAGATACCTCTTTCTCTTTACATTTAAATGTCTTTGATGGATTTTTGCTAAAATCAATGTCGTTAATGCGATAGGTCTTATTATTATAGTCGGTTAAAACTGTGAGACCTAGCACATGTCGTCTAAATTCCTCTTGGTAATCCTTTGCAGTTTCTGTGCACCTCATCAAAATATCATAAACAGTTTCAGTACGCATTACTTTATGAGCGATTTCGGCACACAACAAAATGTCTCTTTCATGTTGGCGTATTGATGTTTGATATCCCGGCCAGAGCTGCAAACGGTACTCTCGCATATCAATTTTTGCCATCGCATCATAAAAGTTTCTTCCGACTAACTGTAATTTGAGACCTTCCATGGCACGACGCAAAATTAAGTTCAAAATCTGCAGCGACTGCCATTCTGTCATAGAAATAACACCGACATATTTAATTATGATAGTGTATGTGTCTCCAATTTTGGATTTCGCGCGAAGAATTGTTTTATCTTCCTGTAACTTACTCGACGTAAAAAGTTTGGTACCATCATACAAATATCCACCTAATGTAGCACGATGTTCAGAAAGAATTCCACCGCGAACACGGCGCAATTCAATTGATGGAGCAAAATCAACGTGATATTGAAAGATGCGCCATGTTGGTTTCGTCAACAAACGATAATAATTGGTTTGCAGGGTTATTGGTTGGCCACCCTTTCCAATTTTTGTCTGGATATCGGATGGACGAGTGTGTACAATTTCATAACGCTCCCTCTTGGCATTCGGGTCACCACTGTCGGCTGCATCTCCACCTCCGCCACTTGCTGCTGCTGATGTTGATGGCTGATCCTTGTGATCTTTCCGTCCACTTCCATTACGGGATGAACTGGAACTTCTATCCGGTGAAACAGGTTCTTTCTTATATACTTTAGGAGGCCGTGCTTCTTCAGAGGGTTCCCGCTCTCTACGTCTTCGTTGAGAATCGCCACCGCCAGTTGTGCTGGAATATGCTTCCAATGGTGAGCGTGACCTGGAGTAGCGTTGTTCACGTGACGGTCGCCGGCGTCCACGGCTTTGATCCTCAGACATATTTTTTCGATATTACCACAATTAATGAAAACTTTTTTTAAAATTTATCAGCGCGAGGTGACGCGAAGCCCAAAAAAATCGGCAAAGAAACANAATATTACCACAATTAATGAAAACTTTTTTTTTAAATTTATCAGCGCGAGGTGACGCGAAGCCCAAAAAAATCGGCAAAGAAACATGGAGTGTGGACTATGTGTACATATGTGGATTGCGAGTTCCCGGAAAACTAGTGATGCCAGATAATAGACCGAAAAATCGTTGCTTCAAAAAAGGTAATAGGGAATTTACATGATTCAACTTTCACAGGCGATTAGTTGAACCAAAAGTTGAACGAAAGTAGGCAGCCGACCAACTTCATTGTAAGCGATTAGTTGAAAGACCGTTTACACCAGGGGATTGTTGCTTTCAACTAAAAATCGCCTCATATAAATTCCCTATTAATCTTATCAGAGGTAAAAAAAAATGTAAATCTATTTACAGGACGTCTTCACGTGCTGGAAAATGCTGCACGAGTGAGGACGACGACATTTACAAATGAAACAGTATTAGCCCGAACACAATGAAAACGACGAGCTACAAACCACTGTCAAATTATTTCAACACGTACTCTTATACCATGTTCTGACCGACAACGAAAACACCTTGAAAACGAGTTTTGGGATTGTGGGCTGAAGGCTGTTCACACCGACTGTTGGTGTTTTCGTTGACATTTCTTACATCCTTTGTTTACAGTTTTGCTCCACAAATACAAAACCAAAATACTTTTCCTTCAATTTCTTTTCATTAACAACCTTTTACTTCCATGCTTATTTTATTTTGGTCAGCCAATTAAAAATAAATCCGAAACGGCGTATTAAAGATAATAAAATATGACTGCCACTTCGACAAATAATCGAAAAAAACTAGTGCAGACACCGATTGGAATGAGTGGAACGTGAGTTTTTAAGTTGTTTTCAGCGAAAGCTTGTTTTCGTTTGACAGATTTTACATGGACGAAAACACAAGTTTTAGGTCGAAAACCAGTTTTAGCAACGAGAACATGTTTTCGATGTCGGTCAGAACATGGTGTTATGTAGATAATTATTTTGGCGACGACCGGGCTACGCGACGGCTGTGGTTGTGGCCGGATTAGATCTATTTCTATTCTTCTGGCGACAGATAAGGTTCTTCCTCTTCTTTCATGTCAAACTCATATACATTCATGATGTTGCTGCCGCGCTCAAAGAAATCATGTCGCCATCGATAAAGCGTTTAGATAATGAATAGGACAAACTGGAAGCTGTGGTCCGCAGCTTGTCGTTTTCAATGTGTTCAGTACTTATGCTGTCAAATACCCAGTCAACATAACGCAAGTGAGATTTTAGAGCATGTGTAGACGGCCGGTTAAGGGCGAATTACATAAAGGCCCGTTTACATACAACTTTGGAGTGCGTTGGCGCTAGCGTTGCTTTGACAGTAGCGCAAGTAACGCCCGTGCTTGCTACAATGAACGCTTAGCAGCGTATACCTTGCTCACTAAATTATACATACTAGCAGCAAATAAATAAAAATTTTACATAAATTATTGCATTAAAAAACTATATTTACTGCCCGCATTTGATTATAAACGATAATTATTTAACATAATTTTAATAATTTGGAATAGCTGAAGAACGACGCACGCCAAAATTTGAGAGTTGGCCATCTTAATGTTTTGCGTTTGCGTTGCCCAACTTTGTTAATGTGGAGACTTTCATATAAATGCATGTATTCATAGTCAGCTGTCAAAGCAACGCCAGCGTAAAACACAACGCCAAAGTGATATGTACACGGGCCTTTATACAGGCGGCTTGACAAACCAAGCGAAATAACCCTTTGTTTCAAGCCATTTGTGTTGTGTAAACCGCAAGAAAACTAAAATTCTCTGGTTCAACGAGTCATGGTTGCATGATGTATGGTGAAATGGGAAATGTATGTTTAAAGTATTGTTACGATTATCCTTGAACCCTCGTCCGTATTACCCAAATATACTCGGGCTCGTATCGCTGGATTGTTAAATAAATGCTAACGATGACCAAATTGTAGTACAATTAACTTTATTGTACAACAAACAATTAACAATATTTGCTAATACAGTAAAAACACTTTACAATACTTGTTAAAGCAACAACAACGCTTTACTACTTGTTAACACAATTAAACTTATAGCTTGCTTATTCGCAACTCAATTCTCCGCTCAGTTTACTTGTAGCTTGCTGACTTGTAACTAACTCACCTCGCGGTGGCGGCGCCCTTATATACTAGAGCTCGGGCAATTCGGTTAATCGATTAACCGAATTATTCGAATCTGACTGAAGTCGACTACTGTTAATCGGTTAGCAATATTCGAGTAGTCGAAAGCTGTCGACTATTCGGATAACCGTTCACTTTAGATTATTCGGTTAACCGTTCATTTTCGGTTAATCGAATATTTTAAGTTCGAGTTTTTTTTTGCATTTACAGATACATATACATATATGAAAAGTCTTGTTACATTCGTAGTACATATATAAGATGGCATGTGCAAAATTAAGGCAAACTTTTTTTGCAAGAATGTGCGCTAATTATTGAAATGTTATTGCGAAATATTTTAGAGACAATGGCTAAACCAATACCTACCTCTCATTTTCGCGATTTTTGTTATGGATTTTTGTTAAATGGTTGTTCAGTGAGGATGTGGAGGAGGTGTAGCACAAAACTGCACCACATATGGAACATGTTACCTCCTTTTCGTCCTCTGTTTTTTCGAAAAAATCCCAAACCCAGCTCCTTTTGCGTCCGCTCATTTTTTGTATCTGAATATACATACATATGTGGCCATTTATATATTTAAATAATTTTTTTTTCATTTGTCAAAGAAATTTCAATGAAAGTTCGGTTGCTGAAATTCGATTTTCTACAATGCTCGAGTAGTCGAAGCAAAGCAACTATTCGAATAATCGAAGGCGGGCGACTATTCGAATACCATTAACCGACTAATAAGCATGCGAACGGTTACGAATCGAATAATCGTTAACCGATTAGTCGAATAGTCGGATAATTTTACGAGCCCTATTATATACCTGCGCTGGCACTTATGGCAACTCTAGAACATTCTGAAGTTTATCGCTCATTCGCTTTCTCTCGCTGTTCGCAGTGTTCATCCAACTTGACGTTTCTCTTTGTGGAACATTCTACGTCATTCTTCGAACATTCTGCCTATTTCTCCTGTTCGCTTTGTGTTGCCGCAGTATTCGCCACAGTATGTTTGACAAGCAGCTTGTGTAGTGTATTACGCTCCTTACGTTCTTTGATTCTCAAAAAGTCTTGGGGTCGGTTTTACACATGAACCAATTAGAACAGAAGCCATTTGTAATAGCAATTGAGAAAAACTGTGTGACGTTCGTAATTTTGAAGTTTGCTATTTCTGTTTTGCTTCTTTCTTTATGTGTATTTTGTCGATGGTTTATTTCAGTGATTTTTAAGCGATTTTCAATAAATTTTTTGTGCACATGTAATTAAAATGAAGTGCGCGGTAATTGGATTCAAAAACACGTACAAAAATAATAAATTGGTTATCACAAACATGTACTACAACATTGCTTGCATTTTTTTCTTTAAGCTTCGTCTTCATATTTAGTCTGTTCCAATAGCAGTCCGGTTTACAGGATTTAGTCAGAACTTACATGAAGTTGTTCCTATTGACATAAAACCTGTAAGTGGGAACACTTTTGAGAGATTAACTGAGCAACTGTTCCTAGTCAGAAGTTACAGGATTTAGTCTGTTCCTTTGAACTTCGGACTAAAACCTGTGGAACTGTCAAACTACAATTGTACGCTCTCAAATGAGAGTAAAAGGAGAACAGATGCATAAGTGCATAGGAACGCAAAAAACACTGGAGTCGTTCCTATTGACATAAAACCTGTAAGTGGGAACACATTTGAGAGAGTAACTGAGCAACTGTTCCTAGTCGGAAGTTACAGGATTTAGTCCGGAGTTTTTTTTCCTGTAAGTTCATGAAAAGTGTCAAACGATCAGCTGATTTACATGTGCAAACAAAAACAGAAAGCGGTGAAAGCAAAGAACCTTATATTTGTTAAAAAATGGAAGTAAACAACGAAATATTTGAATATGTATAGAGTTTAATAATTATTTAGTGATATTTCAGCCAAATCAGTGTAGTACCAATGACATGTAAACAAACCGTCTGACGTGTTTACAGGAAATAGTGCTTTTTGCGTTCCTATGCACTTCTGTATCTGTTCTTTTACTCTCATTTGAGAGCGTAAAATTGTAGTTTGACAGTTCCACAGGTTTTAGTCCGAAGTTCAAAGGAACAGACTAACTATTTCCTGTAAAAACGTCAGTCGGTTTGTTTACATATCATTTGTACAACACTGATTTAGCTGAAATATCACTAAATAATTATTAAAATCTATACATATTCAAATATTTCGCTGTTTACTTCCATTTTTTAACAAATAAAAGGTTCCACAAATATATAGTAAATATATCTATTCTTCTCTTAGCGTAAAATAATTTTTTGGGATATCACGGCCCTGGGGCCACCTATCGTGTAAGTTTTAAGTCCAAATATTTATTTTCATTTGGCTAAATTGTATTCTAAACATGAGCCAAATCGGCAAGTAAATGCAATTTTTAGGAATATCCCAACCCCAGCGCCACCTAGCGATTACATTTTTAGTAGAAATATTTCCCTTCAAGGTGCTGACACATGTTCCAAATATGAACGAAATCGGTCCAGCCGTTTAGTAGTTTAGTGACATTCAATATACGGAAAACTATATGAAATTGTGAAATCGTACGTCTCGGCATTCTTCATTTTTCGGCAACAACAACAAAAAAATTCAATTTTATTTAAATCGAAAAACCTTCCACACAGAAGGTCCAAAAAACTACTTTTTACAGACTTGAAATCGGTTCAGCCGTTTGGTTACGAATCGCGGTCATACGAAAAACATTTCATTTTTATATACAGTGCCGGACAAAAGTATTGGCACAGAGAATTTTTCGCAATATTTTATTCTAATTTATTTTCAATATTTTTAAATAAAACTATAGTTCGTACTTCACCAAAAAACATAAAAACAAAATCTCTAAACTTTGTGCAAAACTCAGGAAAATTCAATAAATTTGCATACTAATTTGCAACTTCTTATTCAGATTTTCTAGAGAAATTCTAAGTATGTAGTTTTATAGCCCAACTAATTTTAGTATAACAAAGTGCAAGTTTGAAGTATCTAAAAAATTTCGTTGATTTTTGGACATTTTTTTAGTAGGTGTTGCTCATTTTCTCCATACAAAAAATAATTGTCGAACATACTTTGTACGGAAGAACCTGACTAAAAAAAAAATTGCCAAAAATCAATGCGATTTTTTAGCACCTTCAAGCTTGCACTTTGCTATACTAAAATTAGTTGAGCTATAAAACTGCATACTTAGAATTTTTCTAAAAAATCTGAATAGAAAGTTGCAAATAAGTATGCAAATTTATTGAATTTTCCTGAGTTTTGCACAAAATTTAGAGATTTAGTTTTTATGGTTTTTGGTGTAGGACGAATTATATATTTATAAAAAATTATCGAAAATAAATTATAATAAAAAACTTTTCAGATATTGCGAAAAATTCTCTGTGCCAATACTTTTGTCCGGCACTGTATATAGATTTTTTATAATATCTACTTTATAATAATAATAAAAAATATTTTTTACTATTCTTATATTTAATACTAATA